>NC_071327.1:84206080-84416232 GCF_943734725.1 Anopheles marshallii
TAAAATACAAAAACTGGCGTCATTTAGTAAAATAACAATTGCATGGGATGAAGAAATTATTCAATTTAGTCTACAGTTGATGAATATAGGTGTTGGGATGAAACGAAACGCAACATTGATCATAATTTCCAAGAAAATCCACCCAAAACACATTCGTCTCCAAGGCACTCTAGATAGCTTGGAATTTCTTAACAATCGTTTTCCTTCAGCTCGAGATCGACAACACTAACTCTGAGGTTTTTCCATGTTTTTTTTTAAACATTGGGCACTTTTTTAAAGAAATAATAAGAATAAAGCCAAAAACAAAGACAATTCGATTGACAAATCCAAGACACAATGTAGAATTTTCATGTTTTAGTACAATTATTCTTATGGTTTGCAAAATAATAGAATACGAGTCTTGAGAGTGGAATGCATCGATGATCATACTATTTGTATAACTTTAGTAAATTTATCATCTTCGTGTCATGTCAACTGCATGCCAAAGTTACACTACTGTACTAGGAAAAGAATAGCAGAAGAGAAGAGTGTTAGAAAACAGTGAGATGAATCATAATATCAAGATTGAATTGATGAACTTAGTTTGTATACATTAGTGCCAAAGTAAGATAGAGTAACCGTTTAATTGCTTCCTATTCAACAGTACTTTGTGCCTTCAGTTTGTTTTGCTAATTTGCTAACCAGGTACGTTGGAGTTGTGAGCAGACGATATTAGAAAGGTACATAACAGCACGGTCAAACACGAAGAGATGAAAACCTAAGCACGATGAAAGGAAACTAAAGGGATGAGTTATATGAGAACGTTTGACGTATGAAATGATTCTTGCTCATGAGACAAAACGTATCGTACGGAATGGGCAAAGGAATGATACAATATAGCTTTAAACAAAGATAACAACGTCCATAACATAGCAAACTTTGTAAGACAAGTTACGGCTTGATATATTTCACCTCAAATGACTGATTTTCTGTTACTTTCTTGAAATATGTAGAAAAGGCAACTAAATCAAAGTAAAACAGTCAGGGCGTGTATTGTTTGACGACTTTCTGGTTCGTAGTAAGCAATTCAAGAAACTGTAGAACGAAGTGCCCTATCTACCCTAAGCAAAGTTGTCGTTGAAGTTAATATCCAAGTCAGGGATGGATTAACACGCTTGTGCGTAGACTAGCTTTGGGAATGTTTAACAAGCATTATTTCTTCTAAAACCAACCATCAATAGAGACTTTGGCGAAAAGCAAATTGGCTTGTTATGCGATGTCTGATAGGAAATATTTATAATATTTTTATCGCAACTCATCGGCGGTTACTGACGTTTGACCCTTGTATTGAGAGATACGGTCCTGTAAATATGCGTACCGTATCTTATGAAATATACAAAAGTGAGAAGTTGTTGGTATTATGTTTTACATTCTTTAGAAAAAGACACAAATAATTTACCTCGTCCGTGTCACTTCCCACCAGCAGCAGATCGAATGGTATGGCTGCTACCAGATCTATCAAAAACCATCCGCTCAAATAATGAACGGCGATCCTGCCCGGATGGGATACTACCTCGTCCTGCCCGTTCACGAACGTAGTGCGAAAGTTTATCAGTATATCAACAACGAAGGTTACATCAACTGTAAAAAAGGGAGAGGGAGATAAGTGATCACAAAGATGACGCGAAGGGTGATTTTGGTGATGGTTTACCTATTAAATCAATTATCACAATTGGATCATCGGCATATTTTCGATTCTTTCGCTGATTATAGTCCGGCTCGCTGAGCAGAAATGCGGCCACGTACGGTGTAAATATTGCTGTGTACATAACTAACAACAGGATTATCCAATCCCAGACCGCTTTGAATGGTGAGTAGTGCAGTATTGTCCATTTGTGAACACGCGGACTCTGCAGTTTGTACTCCGGCAGGACGTCAGCTCCCAGCGATAGAACCTGCAAATAAGCGCCATCGAAACCGGAAAGAGAACAACACAGGCGGGAAATAATTAATGGCATTGCGAGGGGCTTGCTCCATCCTGCGACAGTATCCGGTGCCCGCTTTCTCCCGGTGGCCCGGTGGTTGTGTTTTGCAGCAAGAACAATTAAAATATCGATTTCACTAAGCTCGCGATCGTCACATGCTATACTAGCAGCGGCACCAACTCGCACACTCGTGTACGCTTATATTTTTAATCCTGTGCTTTACTTCTAGCGGCGCGGAGGATGGCTGCCGAGTGGGTGGGGAGTAGTATCGGTGAAATTACATAAACATTATCAAACGTGTTTCTACCGTATTATTATAACGTTAAGAATGCTAAAGCAGCACAGCACAATAACACAAGCACTTCAGCTCGATTTTGATCGACACAAGCAAAGGCCATGCCCGGGGTGTAGAGAAGTACGTTTGGCGGTCAAATGCCATGTGGCTGTTGCGTGCTCGGGGTAGATAAGCAGTGGCAATGGAATAAAAGCAAAACAGTACTAAAAAAAGGAAAATGGAATCATGAAACGATTTAATGGTTTACCGAAAAAAAGGGGTAAGGCGGGGGGCGAACTTGTTGCTATTAGAGCGGCGGCTAAGAGCGTATGGGAAGCGAAGGGATCACACAGCAAGATCAACATCACGAGCAGAATAATATAATTACCTCCTTTCCCAAATTGGCTTTGTCGCCACTGAGCCCATTGAGGTTCAAATTGGAGTGGGTGGATATATGGTTTTCAATTTTAATTTGATTCTTCTTCGAATCCGTACTGAGCCGAACACTGGACCATTTTTCTTGCGCCTGATTTTTCGGTGCGTGAGTGTAGTTGTGCGAAAGGAATAGATAGCAAGTCGGTTAAAGGGATTTTAGGGCTTGTAAGATTAATTGTAAGGGGAGATCTCGAAGACGTTAGAAATGGGGGGGGGGGGGGGCTTTCGACACAGACCTGCAAATTTTGCGGTACAGATTTGTTGCGATGCTCATAGTTGAGCTTCGATTGACGCACGAAACTTCGGCAGGATTTGGTTTTGAACGCGGAGTCTAGACTGGTCGCGGTCGAAGAGCTTGGCTTGGCTCCGATTTCGTTCGTCGTCACTATAAGCGGTATATTGGTCTGATCCTGGCTGTGTGCTCGGTTCATCTTCATGACACACGATGATAGCGATCGTTTGATTTTACTCTCCTCGGAGTAAACCTTATTCATATATGCTTCCTTGTTTGCTGCCGGGTTTCGCGACGAGGAGCACACGGCCCCAAAAGCGCACACGCACAGCTACACAGCTACTACGAGCACCACCACCAGGTGGGGTGCTGTGTGTAATCTCTTTGTTGTTTCGATTTTCCCCTAAGCCCTAGCAGCGTGTCATTCATGAACTAGCGTGGTGTCAACAGACGGGTTGACTCTTCCACTAAAGGTTGTCAAGTGGTGTCAAGCGGCGGGGGCCATTAAGCGTGGGATTGTTGTGTCTTGTCAGATCGATTAAACTCAGCAAACAGGGTGAGGAGTGCTAGCAGCGCACAAATACGCGGAAAATCTTTAAAAACACTGCGCCACCGCCAATGGTCGCAACGATCCTCTTAGGTCCTTCTTTTCAGGCTCGTAGTTGGTAGTACCTGATGCATGTGCTCATGCTGCGAGAGCGAGCTATTCACCACGCCACGTAGCGTGTACTACGGACATATTGTACTCTACCGCATATCGTATATCCTTCCCACACACACACACACACACACACATACACTCGAATAGCACCTTCGCACCCAATTTATTGGCGCTAGTTTGCGTCTAGGATTGCGTCTGGCAAATGGTGAAAATTTCTCCCCGTTGCGTTGGTGTGTGCACTGCGATACGGAGCTCGCGCCCTATTGCGGGGATTTTTTGTGTGTTTCACCTCAATATCGAATGGCACGACCGTGGGACTGGTCGATAGAAAAATCTGTGTCCCTGTGTACTTTCCCAATAAGCAACACTCGGAGAGCGCAATCGGAATGAATGATTATTGATTTCTCAATTACTCACGCGAGTCGGGGGAGGGGGGGGGGGGGGGGGGGGGGGCTATGATTTCCATGCCCCGTTATGGTCATTTGTCTTGGTCAACGTCTTCGTCGTCGTCCTTGCCAGTTCTTGATTGTGTACTGTGTATAGGAGGTGTACTACGGATTAGGATTCCTACTACGACGATTCCGCCACCGCACTGTTCCTCCACTCCAATCTCCAAACTCTTGCTTGTGGGCTACACTCGCAAACATAAGAACATTCACCACACCACATACTAAGCAGCGTATTGCTTCGAATACTGGCGAGCACTGGCTTTTAGTAACCGCAACAAGGGGTTTTTAACTAAGCTTGTTTAACATCGCCGCTATTGTCTGGCCACTGGCACACGGGACACACGGCACACATTGTAAAATTCGCGTCCTCACGGTAACAATTCTCGCTCTCCACTAAACATCGGCGCGAGCCTTGGAGAAGAAACGTCCCCCGTTTTTTTGTTCGGGTTGCGCGAGATTCGCCGATTCCGATGTGTGTGCCCGCAGCGACGGTGTGTGTGTATCCTTTCCGAAAGGGCGCTCAGTCTCCGGCGGCACTCTAGGATATCACATCCTCTCACGTGACGGTATTGCGCTGCACACGTGTCTATGTATTTGTTTACCCTAGCCACGGTATGGCCACACACAACACAAGCCAAGGGTGGGCTTTTCTAAAGGGGATGAGCGAGTGTATTGTACGAATGTGCGTTTGTTATTCACCATTTGGAAGCGTAATAAAGAAAGAAAAACAGGTATGTTGGAATACTGGGAAGAAAATGCTCTCGCTGGGACGAACGAGCGGTGGTCTAAGAACCCGGGTGAGGTGGGGGGTGTGACACGTACAGAACACACGTTCAAAATTATTCATTTTTCAATTGGCAAATGCGATGTTGGCCAGAATTGCAACGAGTGCCGCATGCAATGCCCATGCAGTGGTGCTGCACACGAGGTCGAATGAATTGAACATGGCTGTCAGAGGAAGCAGTCCAGTGATCACATCATGTGTCAACTGGCCCCATTGCTCACGAGCGGACGGTATGTGTGTATTAATCAATGCAACCAGTTACGATACCGCTGGGGATTATGGGTCGTAAACATAATTATGCCACACGGTGATGGGCGCACGGCACACACCACCACACGTCGCACCGAATCACAGTCAGCTGCGTTGGAATTATTTATGACCTGTCCTAAACGTGCTGTTGGAACGGACGGAGTGTGTGTGTGTTTCAATATTTACGGAGCTTTACGCGAAGTCGCATTGGAAGTGTCTATGATATTCTAGCAAATTATACCACCGCAACCGAAAAGCCTTGCGATCGCGTCCCCTTACTACACGCGCTTCCAGTGGGTGCAATGTGTTTTTCTACATCTGCCTTAGACTAGCTCAAGGTTTAGGCGCGAATATGTACTTAACATGTAAACGGTTGCCAGTGTGTACGATACCGACACTACATCTACATCTAGCCGAGTAGTCTACTGAGCTAACGCAATGGTCCGCAAACCCAGCGCATTGGAACTTACTGTTTCCACCGGTTCGGGAAGTATTTTCTCAAACTTGTGCCCGAGCAGCGACTCTTTCGCACCCTCGGCCGGTTCCGTGTCGAAGCTGTTGGTTTTATGTGAAACCTTGCGCGACAATGGTGAGAACTTTGATCGCGACTTGACGCTGTTCGCCTGGGAAAGCATCGATTTATCCGACTTGTTGTCGAAGGATTTTTGCGCCTTGCTGGCGTAGCACAGCCGATCCGACAGGGCACTGTTGAGGCTCTTCATCGATATCGGCACAATGTTGGGCGTTTCGATTATGTTCACTATCCGATTATCCTCATCCGGGGCAAGACAACATTGATTCTTGCGGTGCATCATTTTCGCATCATCGCCACAGAGCTCCTCCGCTGCTAGAATGCTTGCCGGAAGTTGCAGCGTTGTGCTCGGCGGGAGTTTGTTTGGGTTTGGGCCACCTGCACATCGGCAAGTTTCTCGATTGCTTGGCTTCTGCATCTGCACTGCATGGGCAGCCTTGCGTATGTTAGAAAGGATAGTCTCGGACAGGCTGTGCAAGTTGTCCACCTGCTGCTGGTGCTGGAGCGACCTGCCGACTGGCTCGGTGCCGCCACCGGCTGGCGTAAAGCCCAGTCCCTTCGGCAGATTTGAACAGCTTTTGGTGGTGAAAGACTTCTGCGACAGCAGCGAGCAGTCGTCCGGGTGGTCCACAATCGTGCCAGTTTTCATGCCTCCCGGTCTGTTCATAGCGCCCATGATTTTACGCGCACCGTTCAGAAAGTTTAGGCTGGACAGCATCGACAACGTGGACTTGCTGATCGGTGGTGTGAAGATACAGTTCCCGGAGGAATTGCGGCGCCTTCGGATGTGCTTGCGCTGCTCCATGTAGTCCTCTAGCTCTCGCTCGCCATTGCTGCCCGAGGACAGATCATCGTAACTGAGCGTTTCGCACTGCCTCAGCAAACTGTCCAGTTTGCGGATTTCCGACAGCTCAACGCACGAATTTGCCCGCAAACTTGCCTCGGACATGGTGTTGCGAACATAGTTTACCGTGCACTCCAACGATGGTGCCCAACTGCGCGCCCTTGGTGCCAGTTCTGTGGCGCTGGTTGTGTTGCGCTTTTCAGCAGGACATGATGAAGCTTCCTGCAATGCAACAACCGCAATTCGGAGTACACATCAGCACGGGCGCTACTTGCATGGTGGACGGTACACGGTAATGTACAATGCTCACAGCACGTATATCGGGACAAGGCGTATGCCAGGAGGCGTTGATAGGCTACACCTACACCACATACAATCACTTCACCACGTATGATAATCCCTGGGACGAACGAAGACCAATATGCTTCCCTTTCACTATTGCCACTCTACTAAATGCTCGCTACGGCGGGGATCGTTGAGCATAACAGTGGAGCACAACTTCGGTGTTGCTTCTTGGAACAGAAACTAGATACCGATAGGCCACCACATTATATAATTATGTTTTTCGATATGAGAACTCGCAAAACTAGCCCGGCCACACACACGACACCTTCGCTGGGAAATATGCGTACGGGGGAAACCAAATGCCCCTTCTGCACGGGGCCGAAACTATCCACTACTTGCAAACTGCTCCTGCCATTCAATACACCACCGGGTCGCTCTGCGGCCAAATACAGGCGGGTTTACCGAGAGTGGCGCACGGGACGGTACTGCGATACGGACCGAACCGAACCGATACCAAACGTTCCGAACGCCTAACTTCCACTAGTGGCTGGTGCTGTCGGGAATAGTCCTTTTTACACTTGGCTTTCCAAGAGGGAGTCAAAGATATTCGTTGCCTTCCACACCCACACACACCTACCTTTTGCGCGTGGCCGTGGGAAGGGTGAGAAAAGGATTTTTGGGGGTGGTGGTGTATACCGTGAGATAGTGTGATGGAAATGGATTCGTTCGTTCCGAAGAAATACGGACCGCTTTCATTTCTCTCAGCGGGCGCCGCGCGCTCAACAGAGATGCACACAGCGTCTTCTCGCGCGACGTGACGTGCTGGGGAGTTCCATCTGGAGTATCCTTTCGGAAACGCACAAACACATCCGGACACACCGGGACACACACACACAGACACAGCTAGCAAATTGGGTGAAATTGGGGGCGATTGACCACCTACAGTGCAACCGTTGTACTAAGACGAGAGCACGCAGACATGCAAAGCTACCTACCGTTGGGCGTTTGCGGTGTGTGCGTAGAGTGAAAAGGAACGTCCGGGGGGGGGGGGGGGGGGGGGGGGGCTGGTTGTCGCGTGGGGCCAGTACAGAGCAACACGAATGTGAGCGGAGAGCATAACAGGTGTGCCCCGTGGATAGAAATGAGTGGCTAGAGAATGCTTTCCTATTTCCGGCCATCCGTTAGGTAGTTGGCTTTGCTGGAAAGGGTTTGTTTTTTTTTTGCTCAGTAGGAATGTTGCTCGTACTCTCGCTCGGAATGTTTCATTTTGTGCTCTCGGTACTTTATGTTACACGATGTTGACTGCTTAGTAACGATTTCACATAATAACACCAGCCCTGTGCAAGTAAACCGCTAACAGTGAAATATGGTACAAGAGAGTGTGTGTTATAGCAGCATTGAAGCAGGTGTAGGCCTTATTGGAGGGCAGTTGTAGCAATCTCTAGCAGATCATGGGTTAGCCCTCCATTCCTTCCATCAATGCAACGCAAGCTCGCAAAGCCTCAGCCAGTGTACGCGGAGCACATGCAACAGCGCAAAACAAATTCTGTTTTTCGACACGCGCGCGCTGCGACACAATATTCCAGGCGGTGGTGTCCTCCTCTTACCTGTGCCACTTTCTCCCCCATGTTAATGGTCTGCCTTGTACCTTGGAAATATTTGCCAGAGCCATTGTCCTGCATTTTATAAATAATTTGAAGGAGTGAATATGGAAAAAAGGAAACATAGAAAGCGACAACTGTCCCCGGCCAAAAGGCCCAACTTTAGGGGGGTGTTTTTTTTTGGCAGCGAATTTGCCGCGAACTTACCTTAGCTTTGAGCGAGTCTGAAGGCACGTTTGAAAGTGATGAACTGGTCCTCGCATCTTGAGCCGCAGCCTGTTTCACAGGGACCGCTTTGTATCGCTGCAGGTCGCTTTCTGATGAGACGTAAGGGAAGTACAATCTTGCATTATGATTTACCGGACCTGCGGGTTGGAGGATCACACAGAACACACAGACACGGAGGGAGAGAGACAGAGAGCGTACACAGAGTTCGATTAGTTGTTGTATGGCTTGAGGTTATCGACAGATTGGGTTTTTGGAGGGAGGGTGGTTGAACATGTGGAAGGCAGTAATGCTATCGAAGAAAGATTTAATGAGCTTTGTATTACATCCATTTGTACACTACTACACCGGCGCGGAGTGGGTTGTGGTAACAACAATGCAGCATAACCACATAGCTAACTAGAACGAACAAACCGGGACGTCTGTGCAATAAAACAAAACAATGTCTCGCTACAAAACACTCGTATAACACTCGTAAAGCTTCCACTAAAAACGAAATGGCTAAATAGCAATGGTTCTCTCATCATACGCATGCAATGTGTGCGAATTGCAATGTGTAATGCGTTAGCAGTGTTGCGTTTCCTATTATGAGTTTTATGATCTCGACGACGTCCAGGACAACAGGTGGTGGCCAAGGCGAGAGCATTCGTTGGGCAAGCAAAGCGAATTGTGTTTGGTGCAAAACAGCGATACAAAACAATTTACATGTTACATTTTACATTTGTACATTGCAACATTAGCCAATGAGTTGCAGAGAACTAGTTCGATCGTTCAAGTGCGTTTGCTCAAATAAGGATCTGTTTTTCTTTTTTTTAGCTTTCTCTTCCTCCTGAGCACATAAAGAATCTAGCAAAACGATTATGCTTCACGTGCAGCATCGCGACACAGGATGCACAGGATGCTGCTACAGGACGATCGAACAAACAGAGATAAACATACTTTGTTGCAGATGCTAGTAAGACGCATTTCCATCACATAAGTAATCACACAAAGCAAAAAGGAAATAGAAACAAAGAAAACAGGGAAAAAGAGAACGAGAGAGAGAGAGACAGACATACAGAGAGAAAAGGAAAACTATGGAAGAAAAACACAAAAATAAAACACTTAAAGCCGGACGACTGAAACGGAACGGAACGAAACGGTAAAAGGTAAAAAGAAATCAAACGTAGGGGGCGGTCTTTTGTTTTTGGTAGGTAGGAAACAAAAAGAACGCACAGAGGGAGAGGGAGAACGCTCAATCATCTTACGGAGGTAGGAAAAAACACGTGTGTGTTTTTGTTGTTGTTTGTTTTGTTTGGCGAGGGGAGCGGGTTTGAAGGACACAGGCATAAACATAAATATGTTGATCAGAACTGTTACTCACCTCGCAGGGATGGCGAATGTTTCGGCAACAATTAAAAAAAGGTTGATTCTTGTGATTGAATATTATACAGTTTCAGCCAGCAAACTAAAATAATGAAAATTTTCAACAATAGCAAATATACCCTCCATATGAAGCATTTTACAAATAGTATATGTGTGGTTTTTTTTCTTTTCTTTTTTTAATTGGTTTTGCAGCTGAAAAAAATGGCAGAGTTTGTGGTTCAGCATAAACAAGTTTTGCAAGTTAAAAAAGAACCGATGATGATTAAGATATTGAACAAAATACGGTGAATCGGTGTGTTTGTGTGTGGGCTGGGGATACTTTCTACCATGATATTAGCAAAACATGACACATGCAGTCTTTTAATGTGTGTGTGTGTGTGTGGTACAATAAGGCGGAGGCTGTATGTAAAGGTTATTATACACGAGCGCGACGATGGTTTTTGGATAATGGATGTATGTAAGTTTTGCATAAATAGGGAAGTGTTCATATTGGTTGGTTCATATTATTGATATATCTACAAAACACGTGAACAATGCGAGATAAGAATGCAAAACTGATAGCAAAGTAGCTAATCGGCGGCTGTAATGATGTAACACCTTTCAACTAGATAGCAGCTAGGGATGGGCAGGACACATGAGTTTGTTTTTTTTTTAAATAAAAGCATAAATAGAGCGAGAGAGGAAGAGCGACAAAGAGAAGGAAACAGTGAGGTAGATAGAGGTAGAGAGAAAGAGAGAGAGAGAGAAGAGCGGAATGCAGAATATCTAACAGCCCCCATTATGGAATCTAAATTATATGTGTGTGCTGTACATCGCAACAGTGTTGGTAAAAAAAACCCATTATTTTGATAGTGAAAGATGCAAAAGATGCTCTTGCTTTGTTGCATTTGTTTGCTTTATTACTGTCGCGAAAAGCAACTCCCGATCACCAAAGGTCCTGGCGCGATCTTCGCACCGACAACTTCGGGTCGGGATTAGTCTTTAAGTAATAGGCTTAGAAGAAGGTGCATATACCTATAATAAGCATAAGCAGAGACAACTGTGAAACTGTGATCAGGCCAGCCCAGACGGCTGGCCACAGCTCACTGGTAGATGAAATCGTATTGATAATGCCTACAAGCAACTGCTGGAGAAAAAAGTACGCGGCTGAAGAGGTGTTGCATTGGCAGTCGGGTTAAAGTAATCATCTCTTATAGCGCAGCTTTCGAGCATATTATATGGTATGGTGTGCCAGAGCTGCAGAGTTTTGGGAACAGTTTTGGTAAAAGTGTCGAAAATGATGGTTTTTACTTCGTTACTATGTTCTTTTGTTTTACCGAAGTAATGTTTTGCAGGAGTGTTCGTACAGGAAGAAAACGGAAAACAAACGGAAGTTTACCTCTCATGAAATCATCTACCGTATGGGCACGTTTTTCTACGAATCCACGGCTTGTTTGGGAATGTGTGTTTTCGTAACAGCGAATTAGTTTCGCGCTTTCCACATCTATAAAGTAACCGAAAACGTTAAGTTATATGAAAAGCAACATCCGCAAGTAGCAGCGACATGTCCGTTGGTAACCAAAAAAACAAATAAATAAATAAATAAATAACGGGAAATAGCCCTCTACACCTCCATCTTATCACTGTATAACAGAGAGGCGTTAGGGAGTTAAAATAAAGTGAACAAAAACCAAATGAAATCATACCATAAGTCCTACAGATGGGACAGTTCATTGCACGTATATTCCTCTGGGGATGAATGAGACACGATTGTGGACTGGTTGTAGAAGAAGCGGCAAAAGCGCACAATCGAAGTATTCAATTAATGACACGTAAAAAAACAAAGATAATAATACATGATTTTACAACATATCGCTACCAAGAATCGTAACAAGCAGCCAGCCAGTAGGTAAAACTGTTATCGTAACTGTGGGTAATAAATACATCATCGCAAGTATGTCATTAAAACAGTACAAAATGGCCCCAAAGTTACGGTTTCATTGTTCAAAAACAATGCCTAACAATTTCGCAATACTAAGCAATAGCGCAACGAACAGAAGTGGATAACAAAACAATCTCCAAAGACTTCAGGAATTCGTAAAAATGACCATCAAACAAATTGTTCTGCGTAGAAAAGGACGAATTTTGAAAGAAAAAACGGAAAAAGGAATAAGGTAAAGAAAGAAAGACGGAGAGCGCATGATAATGGGACAGCGAGAAAGAGAGTAAGCGAGTAAAGGATCAAATGAAACAGAAAAATGAAGGGCCCATCTCTATCTTAGTGAAACGCACTTACGTTTTAATTGCGATTCAAAATCTAAGCTCTTAGTTTGCACAAATTCTGGTTTCATGTCCTTCGAACTTTGTTCCTTGCTGTCCACTCGCATGTGTTGCGTGGTCTGAAAAATAGCGGGGGTTGTGAAATAACCGAAAAACGGCCCATTGAAAAACGTTGAACTCCAATATGCGCTGAAGTATGTATGTATAGAGCCTACATTGGGTGCCGTGATTACGATCTCGCCTGGTCCACTGAGTGTATCGATATCGCGTGGAAGACAGTCCAGTTCCTTCGTTCTTGTCAGGGCAGGTGTTGACATCGGTGCCCAAATGTTGGCTTCCACCTTGAGGACTGTACTCTTGTTGGCGGGACTACTACAAAATTGGAAAGCAAATTGTATTAGTTTGGCTCATGTGGTGGTGTCCCTAGACATTTGAACGACATAATACCTCTCGATTGTATGCTTCGGTGCAATGATTTCGTCTTCATCTTGGGTCGCATCGGAGGGAGGCGTTAAGTATCCCGCCAAGCGTAAACCTCGATCCCGAAGGGCTATATGTCCAATTCTAAATGATTGTCGAAAACTCGCTCTCGCCTTATCAACTGCAACAGTTATGTGGAACGTTAATAGTTTGTTGCAGAAAAAACGATCACTCACAATACACTCACATTTACTTAACTTTACTTGTTCGATCGGTTCAGGATTTGAGGGATTAGATAGATCCTCGAAGTTTATTATGAACAGTGAGATGTCATCAACTTCCGAGCGGATTGGGGCGATCACTTCCGAGCAAAGAAATTTGGAACCTGTATTGCGGGGGAAATAAAAGTAGAATGTTTAATCATCGTTTCAACTCGTTGTGGATGGAAGTGTGACATTTTGCGCGCCATGCCTTACATTGTTTTACAGAGCAAAAGTACGGGTCTAATGTATGCAATGGCAAAAAGGATAGATCTTAAGGGTTTCAGTTTCTCCTACGGAAGTTAGTCTAAATTCAACATTCCAATCACACATCACAGATCATTTACCAAGAAAGAACTATGTAAGAACGTGTAAATATATGTGTGGGATACATAGCAACACTCATGCGAAAATCGAGAGAGGAATCAAGAATTTAGCTGTCTTTCAAACATGCGCCAACCATGGTACTTTTGAATGCATCTTCTCGTGCTACAATTTACACTTGTGCTTCAATCACTTTCTTTCAGTTGAACGTAACACAAGTCGAATTTGTATGGTTTTGTAAAATTTATTGCAAAGCACATAACAAATTAATGGATAACGAGATACTGCGAAGAAGTGGAATTGGCTAATTGTTTACGTAGCTAGATGAAGCCTTTGGTAGTAACGATGTGTAACCGGTTGGCCCGGCGCTCATGGTCGAAAAACAGAATAAACGCTTGACCACGTCCGTGAACGACATATTTTCCGTATCGAACTCTTCGTGCTCTCTGAACACACCGCTGGAGAAATCGTTGGGGCTGATTGGTCCGACAAAGAGCCGTAGATCGGACTGTGGGAAACCATCCTTGTAATACTTCTTGATCGTATCGTACGCATCCATAATGACGGAAATGAACAGCGATAGTACCACGTAGATGTAAAGGCTGGTAAACGAGTACAGGTAGATGCGGCAAAACCACCACAGCATTAATGACTTCTCCGACATGATTGAGAAGGTAGCGAACATGTCGTCACCATTGATGAGTGCGAACAGACACTCCGAGGTGGTGGAAAGCGAACGGAACTTGATGTGATACGGTCCAAGTACCAACCAGCCGCAGAAGGTGAATCCGGCGTAGATCAATAGTGCGCAGAGCAGAAAGCGACTAATTTTTGGGGCTGCTTTCTTCAGAGTCAGTATGACCACGTTGTACGTTTTGAAAAATCCGAGATAACGCAAGACACCGAACCAGACGAGCGAATTTCCCACGCCAAGCAGCAGCGAACACACGTTCCAATCGTCTGCAATGAAGTGTTTCCGCTCGATCTGTTCCTTCAGGGCCGATCCGATGATGAGCAGTATATCGTTGAACACGATCATAATGTACCACATGTTCACGAACTCCCATTTGCCTTCACAGCTAAGGTCCTTTCCGTAGGCTTGTTTAAAGAAGTCGCACGTTGTCAGGCGTAGAATCTGAGCACGGAAAATGGCCCTCGCACAGAGGGCAAACGACAGAAGACAGATCACTATCACCAGGATGTTTAACAAGCTGCGCAGTGCGTCGTCTATCTGGGAGTTTTTGATAAACTCCACATCACCGTGGCATACGAGCCGAGTGGGTTCTGCTTCGAGCCGCAGTACCATTTGGCCGTCGTGGTCCTGGTTGTTGAACAGGATCAGCAAGTCGAACCGATAACAATCCGGCGCCGTTATCGGACCGGCCGCCTTAAAGTTGACCGTTTTGATTGCAAACGTAAGTTCCGCTTTGACCAAGGCGGAAAAGTTTATGTGAATGTCCTTATCGTGCAGATAAGCTTGGCTACCATTGACGGTAACGTTCTGATATAGGTCCACGCACAGCGAGTCAATTTCGGGGTTGAACACATAGCTTTCGTTAAATCCAAAGATCGTACCGTCCTTGTATCGGTACAGACACAGCCTCATGGGTGCCATCGTGTTGTCCTCGGTTGGATAGGAATAGGGCCCGATCGCCTGCGGCAGATTAGCGTATCCCGCCGCTGCATAGTCAATCGTTTTGAAGAACTCATCGATCATGTACACCGAGAGCGGGCCCGTCTCGGGCGGATAGTTGTTGACCTCCATCGTGATGTCCCAGCCGCGCAGGAAGAGATGCGAAAAGGTGACCGTATTATCCCACGTATAGTTCACGTGCGTGTATCGGGAATGTGCGAAGAGGCAGAGTTGCAACGTGACGAGAACTATTTTAATAACTTGTACCACAAACTTGTACGGGAAGCGTCTCTTGGCTTCCCATTTCTCGATAGGATTCATGAAGAAAAACTGCAGCTTCCGTCTGAGCCGTTCCTCCATCTCGTTCATGCGGGCGTCTTGAAGGATGGGCGACTCTACGATACCTTCTTCGTCGGTTGGTTCCTTTGTTTCCACCGCCATATCACTGTTGGTGCTGCTTCTCTGGCGTGAAACGTTCGGCCGGATGGGCCTCATAGTATCATCGATTTGTACGACGTTTTGCACTCGGTTAATCCCGCTATCTCTGGATACACCACTTTCTTCTTGGTCACAGTTCGAGATAGTGGATGATGAGTAAACACTACTCATTGCAGCGCTCTAGATCACGCGTTGTACGACGTTTTTTTTGTTCTCGCTTATCAGTGTTGTGCTGATGAAAAATAAACAACTGTGACGGCGCACTGTCATCTGTGCAGCTAGATTCTCTTCCTCACTAACAGGAACTCCAATGCAGATGAAATTTTCAAACTACCGATATTTTTATCCCTCTGCGCTGAAGGACGATGAACTGTTCTGAATATTGCACTAATCAATATAAATTTTCATCGAAACAAAGATTTTTACTTGCACATCCATTTATTGTGTTGACGCGCACACTGGGCTTTCGTGTGACCACGAGCGAGGAAGTATCAAATGACATTTGCCATAGCTTAGGGTGCGTCTACACTGTGCCAAAGGGCAGGACAGAAAAAATGCCCAACGTAAGCAGAATATTGAATATATCGGTCGTCAGCTTTGGGAGCTCAAATTGTACCAATAAATCATATTTATTGCAAATAATAGTTGTTGGAAATAGGTTTCCAACCTTTTACTAAGTATGAAGAAAAATAGCATACCTTTGTTGGAAGGGCGCTTTGCTATCATTCGGTTCTACAGTGTTCTAGCAGGTATTGAACGAAAAATACCAAGAACTCTATGAAAACTATGAAACAAACCTTGCAACTACAATAAATCCAAGAGGATTACATGGTGATTGTATTGCTTATAGGAACTTGAAGTTTTCGGACTTCGTTCTCTTCAGAACCGAGCAACGGAAGCCGATCAGGATTTAAGACAAATACGACATGCAACAAAACTTTGTTTGATATGTATGTTACTGTTACTGATTTTTAATCATCCGTCCAATATATCGTAAACTGAAGTAAAAGTAACACAAGCTATTCCTTGACTATAAGTAGACAAAAGCGTGACTTAAAGCTGAATAGCACCCATATACAAGGTAAAGAGGTGTTGGGAAAGTCCAATTGATCCCTCCAAGTGGCTTGATCTGATCCGCAAGTAATCCTTACAACGGACCAGTCACGGGTGGCACGTATATGATACCTGCATTTATCTTTTGAGACCATGGAAAGGCTCGTCAA
This sequence comes from Anopheles marshallii, assembly GCF_943734725.1. Classification (NCBI taxonomy): domain Eukaryota; kingdom Metazoa; phylum Arthropoda; class Insecta; order Diptera; family Culicidae; genus Anopheles; species Anopheles marshallii. Next base: position 84,222,538 of record NC_071327.1, read on the forward strand.
GAGTTAGAATACTTTTCCTTTAAACGAACTTTGCATTTTTTTGCGATGCTGATCAAATGATTACCGATCATTTAGGCATAATTTGTTATGGTCTGAACTTACCGTCCTTTCTGTAGTAAAGAATTTCAAAATGTTTTTCTTCGCCTTTTCGTAGCGCCTCCCTTATAGATTCCATCACACCGACCGAGGTCATTTGGCCTTGCAGAAAGTCGGTGCATGCCGATCGTTGCATTACCTCCGCCCTGGTAAACCCCGTCATTTTGCAGAATCCATCCGAACAGAAGATGATGTGGCATGATTCTGGTTGTGCGTTTGCTACTAAAAAACTTCGATCTGCAATTGGCAAGGAAAAGTAATGGCACAAGTCAAACCTCTAGGCTGATCCCGGTAGTTGATAATCTTCAATGCAAACTTGAACTTGGCTCGTCATGCGATAAGACAAATCCTTTGAATCCGTCCTACTTACTGTGAGTATCAAATTTGCGAATAATTGTCTCGATAAGCGTTGTTTTGGGAGCGACATGTCCTCTGCGTACAGGCATTGTGCATTAATAATACGGGTTGTTTGCTAGGCTTATTAAAACAATCGATTTTTTCAATACGATGAATATTATACTGATCACATTCATTAAATTTACTACGATTCTCATTCACTTATACTGTACATTTCACATTGCCGGACTGTAATGCAGGAAGAGTTTGGTACTGATTACTACACTGGTAGACTAAACACAGATCCAAATTACCGATTCTAACATCTTGTGAAGCACTTTGGAAAGTAGCCCTTTTCCTAGCGCAGAAGGTTGTCTTACACTCGAGTATGCAAATAACTATCCTTCAAGTGGGAATCATGCTTTTATTTTTATTTTATTGATTTTAATAATCCACACCTCCTTGTACCCTCCGGTAGGGTAGGGTTAGTTTAACGCATTTAGTTTTCAAAATGGGCGGATTTGGTAGGGTGTGTTTGAGTGGCTGCTAATAAACAACAACAAAGGAAAACTTAAACTTATCCAAGCGATGTAAGCAAATTGCATGACAATAATGGTGTAGAAGCGGATAAATAGAACCAGTGAATGGCAAAATGCAACAAAATAGCACATCAATGTATACAAATAACAAACAAACGCTTTCCACTGGCCCGCCCTGTGCGGGTTCCCAGTCATTATTTGCATGGGCGAATGCGGAGGGAAAAATAGAAAAATAGGACAACCACATTTGCACACCGTCAATAAACACTGCTTCCCTTGCTAATGCCGTACAAAGTATCCTTTTCTAGAAATGTTCTCCCTCCCTGCGACGTGAAGAAAGAAAAAAAGGCGAAATGGAGCCGCATGGCACGCTGTGTATACACGGTAACGTAGCCAACTTTGCTCTAGTCTCTATGCCCAGGTATCATTTTCATGGCCTGCGTTTTACGTTCATTCACGCTCTCACGAACGGAATACATAATTTCTTATATACTTCATGTAGTAAGCACTGCAGATGTCCATAACACGCTTTGTGTTGATAACTATTCCGATGCCTTACTTCATTTTTAGGGAATGGTGACACTATACGCTTTTGCGCACTTCTGTGATAGCAGTTTTCCAGCTTTGCCATAGCAAAACAAAAAAGGTCTAAAACGGCTCCCTCTTTCCTGGAGGTAGACTTGCGACACTTTTCACTCATTTCTTTCCATGGACATATAAAAACTGAGCAAGGAAAAGGACATTAGCATCGTTTGGTGTTTCATTAAACTATTGTACAAGCACGTCCGTTGCGATATTTTAATGTTCTCACTATGTTCGTGACGTCATCGATATTCCTGGCCTGGGTCAGACGTGCCATTAATCTGCACTGCACGTCCTCACTGCTATGCAGAGTATGTGTTCATAACGCAGCATAAGATTTTAAAGCTGCAAAAGCTCACGAAAAGCACGGATTGCTGCGATATTTCCCAACAGAGCGATGAACGGAACGGTTCACCACCTCCAAGGATAATGTACGGACATTAGGTTGCCGGCAATTTGCGCATATATGCTGTATGGGTAAAGATTCGATAAATGTTTGTACGCGGTGTAGCATAAATTTGTGATGCTTTGTGTTAATGTATACCACTATATATCACTATATGAACATCGGATATCGGACTGAGCGCACCGCACACGTTCTCTCTACCCTACGATAAAGCGATCACTAAGCCTTTAGGAAATGTAAAAATGTATCACGAAATCGAAGCGTGTGTTCCACTGTAGGAGGCGCAAGGCTCACGGTCGGGAAGGACACGCTGTGGACACTATCACACTACACGGACGCGTGTAACTTCGCCGAAATGTCTGCATAAACTAACTGAAAATAAAATATTTAAATGCGGCTTCGGAAACGTCACCCATGTGCAGGGTTTTCCCTGAACGCAATGGTTGCATAGTGGAAAAAGGTTTTCCAAGTCTTGAGATACTTGGCCGATGCAAATAATAGCCTGGAGCGTTTATTGATAATGCGTTTACAGTACATAATGGTTAAGCAATTTTTGTTTTATCCATTTTCATTTTCATTTCCCACTGATAACTTCATGATCGCCTGATCAGTCAATTCGTCGAATTCGATAAAAAAATGATTATGGTATGTACAATTCATATTCTTCATCTGTATTATCATCATGATATGGATATCACTGATATCACTGCTGCATTTGGCAGGATTGGTTGGTTTTGGAAACTGTGGAAAACCCCTACAAAAGCTCTGCTGAGAGAAAGTACATTTGTTTTGATTGTAGAAACCAAGAGAGAAAAAGCATCGCAGTGAGAAAGTCCAGCTTAGGGCCAGCAAAAAGGTGTGCAAAGGTGTTCTGTTCTGCGTTGGATATAAGCGTTTTATTTACTCAGATTTTCCATTCGTCGCTTTTACATTTTTACTACCATTGTGGGTAGATGGGCCGATTCGGTGTGCCTTCTTGTTGGTGTAGGTGAAAATGTAACCATCTGACAACCGTACCGTCCGTAGCTTTGTCGTACGAAATGGTGTGAGTTTGACAGTGTCCCTCCGGGTTTTGCTAGTAATGCCCCACGAAATGTCCTGATATGGTCAGTTCAATGCAATCTGTGAAGCATGTAATATGTAAGAATTAGGATATGGCTATGGTTTTGAGCTTGTTTTTGCGGGGATCCATCTCACCTTAAGCATAATGAATCCCATGTAGCTCAAATCCAGCATGAGAAACACGAGACCAAACGGAATGTTCGAAGACCACCAAAGCGTTGTCAGTAAAGAAATTGTTTGCAGCACAATGTACACGATGCAGATGTACGCTAGAATTGTTTGGACCAAAGTTTTGTAATGCAAAAGGGAATTTGATACAGTTGGTCTACGCGATTGTGAAACATCATGGCCTTTGCTGTGTTGGTAGCTTGAGTTGAAAGGTGATGATCTTGCTGATTCCAAAACATCGCGTGCCGTTATGTACTTTCCCTACGGAGTAAAGGAAAAAAATGTTTAAATTTAATACAAAAGTTGTAATTTAAAACTATATTCATACTACCTTTAGTTGGTTGCACAGCTTAAAGAAGAATCCGTTGAGCAGGATGGTGGTTATAAATTTGAAATAAACCGAAATGACATATACTCGGGTTGCAATCTTCAGGAGCTTTATCACCGTTTTGATGTGTTCTTTATACGATTGAATTGCTGATTCGTGGCCGGAAATAAAATACATTAAATTTTTATCAGTTTTCTGTCCCCAAACCGGGTGTACCATGAACTTACCTTCGATTTTGAAGCTGTACGGTATGGAACACAGCTTTTGGAAGGAAGTACTTCGCAGCAGCACTTTCGCTTCGCGGGGCGACTTTTTTAGATCGTTCACGGAAGACATGTTTATTTGCTTTCACTAGAAATCAGTATCACAGAAAATACTCGCACTCGCAGAGATTGTTCGGGAAGTAGTTAAAGTAGTTAAAGGGAAGTAGTTGAAAACATTTTGGAAAAGCAAAGAAAGCGTGTTCAACACACCAGATTGCTAGCTGTTGGGATACGATCAACCCAGCCCAACGTTCTTACTTCGACTGTGAAATCCTGTGCAGGTAGCAGTTTTTGCACGAGAGTATCATTTACCAAAGCTGTGTTCAATAAAGTCATACCGGACAATCGCGAAATAGCGTCATAGATTAAATTTTATGTTTGAGCAAAGTGAAGAGAAGGGAAATACTCCGGCAGTTCGGTATAGTTGGACGTACCGTTGAGTACTGATAACTCCGCTGACCTTTGGCTATTAAAAATTCAATAACATGCATCCGCTCGGTGTTGGCGGCGCACATGCTTTCCAAATGTAGCAAATAGACGGGGAATAAATAATCATGAAACGTAGAATTTTGCCTTTTGGCATCGTTTGAACCAAACTTTATTTTTCGATGAGATGCGATGATCGTTCTGCTGAGTGTTCTGCATATATGCTAGAAAAGATCACGTGAATGAAGTCTAGCGGTTTTGATGGTTGCAAGGCAACACGATAAGATCAGTGATCTTATTACATTGAAGTGATCAAATTTCATTTAACCTTCCGTGCCCAAAATACCCGAATTGTGTTGCACTAGGAAGAGGAAATTACTCGCTTAAACTTGCAAAGTGCGATGCCTGCGATTATTATTCTGGTATGCTAATTGAGTTAAATCTGTATGAAAAGAATTTGTATCAAATTGAAAATATTAAATATTGAAGGTGTGTTTCTTTTAGTTATAATCATTCTAAAAAACAGAGTGTAAATATTTACATTTGTTACACGCATGCAAAGGACAGTTGGCTTGGTTCCGCTAACGCGCAATAGATGACGCTGCAAGTTAAATAAAACTCTCAATCGGACGGAAAATGCTGCGTGGAAAATGTAAAATGTGACATTCACATCTGTCAGATGGGCCAATTGTGTAGTTTGGGTATTCGCCATTGATTTTTCTTGGGGAAAAAAGGCAAAGAAGAAAAAGCAAAGAAAGACTATTAAGTTTTTAAGTTAAGAAATCTAGCACCAAAATCGCTGCTAACACGTAATAAAAGCGTATGTAAATGTTTCTTTCCGTATGTTGTGTGTTGCATTGTGTGCCTAGTTCTGTGACTTTGTGTTTGTTTGCATCGTTGCCTGTGTTTCGATGAATGTTTCAAGCTTACTTTTCACCGATAGGTTGTAATGGAATGGACGTGTGCAAAAAATACATTTGCTCTGTTCTGTTGTTCTGCAGAAGGGAAATGAGAAAGCTATCCTGCTGAGTTTGCAGCATATGTAATCGGAAAAAACGAAAACCAATAGACTATTAGAATGCCTCAACAATGTGTATTTTCGTAATGGATACAGTGATGCCTCTTTTGCACTGACTCCATTGGTATTTGTACGAGACGCTAAATATCGTAGGTTTGCCCCTTCCAGTTCTTCCACCCTGTGTCAAGTGCACGTTTCCCTGTACAAGATGGATGGTGCAAATCATAATGTGTTATCAGAAGAACTTTTATTGTTGTCATCAGGTAAATAGTTTTTCCGACCCTCATTCAAGTATAAGGGCTGCCTGACGTAAATAGCGGACAACTAACCACACCGAATTACAGGGCAAGCTTCCAGCAAGGAATGTTAGGCTTTGTAAGAACTATAAAAAACACTGCTTAATAGTCTGCTTTTGGGATGGTGTGTAGTTTTTTAGGGTTTATGATTTGGTAGTTTATGTTGCTTTGTGCTAAATCTGTCTAACCGAAATGTGTGTGTGTTTTGGGCGTAATGTGCAAGTTCTCACAATAAATTCCGCATTTTAGATGATGAAAACGATGCCGATCTGGTTATTGATTACCTGAGCGAAGATCAATCCTTCACCCTGAAATGCACGGATGCCTCTGCCTGCTCTAATGAGATAGAAAACTGTTGCGATCTGAAGAATACAACAGGTGCAGCAGTAAACGTCAGCGAGTTGGCGAGAACAAACGGTAGCAATAGTGACGCGACTACAAATAATCACAGCAACATGGTGCCAATAATTAGTGTGACTCCTCACAGCCCTGGGGCCAAGTTTAATTTTCTAGGTAAGGTTTGCGTGGTTTGATATGAATCCAATAATTTGCTTGTAATATAACAAAACAAAATGTGTGTGTGCGTGTGGATGTTTTTTTTTCCTTTACAGAGGACACTCTTAATCAGTTACAATGTCTACGAGAAAGTGTAGCTCATATGAAAAATTCCACACTTCAAAACACGGCATTGGGAGGCATTGGTTCGACGGTATGTTGTTGCTATTGGTTAATAACTTAATGCAAAAAACACAATTTGACAACATTCTTTCATTATATTTAGATGTCCTCGACGAAATTGTTCTCCTCGTGTCCTTCGTTGCCAGATCTTACTATAGCAAATCCTATCAATGTTTGGCCGCATCATCATGTGCTGTACGGTTTGAATAATGATCGACGAAAGTCATGGACCGCCATTGAGGATTTAACAGAATGCACAAAGTCATCACACAAAAGGTACGCATTTTTGCTCGCCTGCAATTGTAATGCACGGCCTTAATAAATTGTACACGACGATAACATTGGCAACATTAACTTTGCAGCGTCAGCTTGTCTAGTCTGGACAGCGAAGAGCAGGAATCTTTACGAGCTGCGGAACGACTCCATAATCGAACGAGTAGAAACAGTACGGGTGGAATTTCAACACATTCCTTAAACGAAGCTGAGTTAGCGGTATGTATAGCTAACCAGGGGGCGGGAGGGACCAAGTAAGGTCAAGTCTCTTATATGTATATTTAATTTCTAGAGGGATTTTGAGAAAGTAGTGGCTAAACGCAATCTGGTGCCCGTGGTTCCACGGATTCCGTTACAAAAAAGCATATCCACTCCATCTATAGCTCCGGTCCGGAATCAGACTGTTAAGGAAGATAATCTAGCCTCGTAAGTATCAAACGCTCATATATAATGCCAATAATGCCATTAGCATAATGCTACAAGAACAAACAACGGTCAACTCCTTATTGGGCGTTGTGTGCTTTGTCCCAGTCCTACCCAACCAGCCATCGTAGTCTATCATTTTAAATGCAAAGTTTCGACCCGTTTTCGATTTTGAGGATTAAGTAAATTTTGACGCCGGTGGGTGCAAGCCTTAATGGGTCATGATATGTATATTCTTCGTTTTGCTTGGCGAAGATTTTATACCATTTCCGAATGAAACATGTTATCGATAATTGCTTGTCAGCAGTTTGATATCCTCAGTTGAAAGATCAGCTTGTAAAGCTATATAATGTTGTATTTTCCTTTCTTTCCCTACAAAAAATAAATCTCAAATGGCCGTAAAACTGCTAGTTCGAGGCATCTTTCTGACAGTGAAGATGAAACTCATGATCGATCACTACTTTGTGTGAGAGATAAAAAGTAAGTGTGTGCCGTGTTAGACCGATTTCTGATTGATGTTGAATATTTCTAAGCGTTTAAATGAACGGAAACATCTCTTCTACGCTAGTGACGCGTTTACTATCCCGATGTAATGTGATTGTAGTTGGTAGTTTTAATTGTTTTGCTGTCACACTATTGTTGGTACTCGTTGAAAAAATACACAGCTATCCGTTTGACGAAGTACTGGAGATTAGGTTTATCCGATTGCTACTTTCTACTCTATATCTTTCCACTTCTTCTTGGGTTGAATCTTACTCTGATTCAAATACTGATCGTTTCTAGACAATATCTACATCTAACAGCTTTCGTGTACATCATTTTATGGCCGGATACGGTTGAATCTTGGTCTATTTTTTTATTCTTCTAGTCATTTGTTATTCGTGCATATTTCAATACTGTAACCAATTCGTTTCAAGGGTTATTCGTTATGTTTATATGTCCCTTCTCTTTATTAAAAACTTCTGAATTCATGGCTGTAATTTTTAATCCATCCTTAATTTCCCTTCTCACAATCCATACACGGTTTAGCGAGGAATATCCAGAGCATCACGAAAAACGAAGAAAGCGTGGCTCATTATTTTTCCGGAAGAAGAAAGATAAATCTAAAACAAAAGGACAATCCTCTGTTTGTGATGGTTTGTATGATTTGTATGACAATATAAAAATTGAGATCTTATACCCAATTACAAACTTTGATCCTTCCTTGTAGCCTGTGGAGCAGTTATAAATCTGGCAACATACAAAGAGCACGCAGTAGAATGTAAAGCAAAGATAGCAAAGGTATGTAACTGGTTTGGCCGGACGATTATCGCCAAACCAAAAATTGACTTATTGTATACATTTCTATGTATTTTTTAGAAATATTTCCAGGCTCAACCAAAACCTAGCTCAAACAAGAAGAGCTCTGCCAACAGGTAATTAGACAGTGTTTTTACACATTTTCCATTTCATGTACAATTTTTGAACATTGAAATTGGCTGTGATGCATCAGTTTCATTTAAACCGTATTGTAATGAATTTATCCATGTAATGAATTAACATACGATAATGGATTACTCTTTGGCCTGCTATAATACTAATTTGAATTAATTTACTTCTTTGGAAATGACAACAAATTTTCGTCACCCAAAAAAGCATTGAGTGTCGTAAGACCTCTTTTAAATAAGGACAAGCTAAATTTGAACCAATTTTATGCATCCTCAGTGAATTTGTTTGATTCTTATTTTTTTTGAATTATCATATACTAATATTTTGCATATGAATGGACGTTTTGAATTAGTTACAAAGATATGTGTTAGGAATGTATTTCGCAGTTCTGCTGTAGTTTCTTCGTCAATAACTTCGGCAAATAACCAACCTTCAATAAATTTTAACTGGAAGTTTTGAACTAGCTTGCTTTATATAAGCCTAATTATCTGTTAATATTAATTTCGACGTAATATTTTGGTTGCTTTTTACTTTATCAGTTTCGTTCATGATTTAAGCCTGAATATTTACGATGATTTGTATATGCTTTTCATAGCCAAACAGGTAGATGTTAATTTACGGCATGAACTATAGAAATTGATGCAAGAGTATGTGCGCTTTTAACACGGGCAGTCGATAGTGGTATATGCTATCTCGCTTTGTACCATGATTTGAATTCGAACTATTGCATTTTATTCGCAGCTTATCGTTTTCTCGAACAAAATAAAACAGTTTGCAATGTAACAGTAGGTATTTGTATATTAATGCAGATCTGGTTTTGGGAACTAGTACTAACAAGAACATGTCAGTTATGTTCCTTGTTTTCTAACTGACTTACATGTTGATCCACCACCAAAGGCTAATATTACTAGTATGTTGAGTTAGTAACCAGTTCCCTGTCTTACATATATGCATATATTTCATCAGTCGGGCAAATCCTTTTATTCCATCTGTGAAAATTTGATCTTGTAGGTAAACATCTATTAAATGATCACAAATGTCTTTATTCTTATGTATTACTAACGCTAACCACCGTTATGCATATTGCATTGATTTGAAAAAAAACATGATAAAGTGGCAAAAAAATGACTGGATGTTACTCTCCGTGGCGATTGGTTGCTAACAAATTAGGCGTGGTATCACAACACGCTAGGTAACGCTAGTTAAAAAACTATTCATTCACTAAAAACCCAATTATCTTTCTATCTTCATAACCACTACTATCATTTAATTCCATCGCCTTCTCGTGAAGAAAACTATTGCTTTTATCCTTTTGAAAGATACACATGTTCTATCTCTTCTCTATCAGCGGTAGACATCCTGAAAAGTGGTAGACACATTTCTGACTCTTTCTGTTTTCTTAATCTCTCTACATTTCTATTTGTCCGTATCTGTCTCTGACTGTGTAAATTGCTTAAACTATGATCTAGATTTCGTGCAATTCATACAACTCGAACAGTACCGATCGAAGCCTTAAACAGTATGTATCAGCCGCAACCTACGTTTGATATTGGATTTCATTTTTGCCTTTCAATTAAATTTTGAATTTTGATCAAATCTGGGTGCACCTTTGCACTGTACCGTGCTTCCCATAAAGAACACTGACTATCCAGCTATGGGTGATTCTACTCACAGATAGCGAAGCGCCATTAGTCAAACCAAGGCCTTGACCTATTAATGATTACGCATTTTTTAAATGTTCACTTCGCGTATCGTTGTTAGCTTTCGCATTTAATGTTGTTTAATAAATAGTTCATAATTTTATGAGAATCAAGTTAAAGCATATTCCATTTTGAAACTTAAATTCAATAGTTTCGGTAAAATCAAATCGATAAAATAGTGAATATACTTTAAACCATGAGTTTTACAGCGGCAAGGCGAGATCGTTTTTCGAACAAGTCAGTTAAAAGACTTATTGAAAAAAGACACATGTTCATCTATTACACTGTCTGTATTTTCTCTCTCTAAACTCCTTTGTATCTCTACAACTGCAATCTTAAAATTCACACTCCAATGCGCACTTTCTTCTCTCAGTATGTTTTGGAACATAGCGGTAGCGGTACCGGTGCTGATGTGTTCTATCTTCTTCAGAATTCTGCTATATTTTCTGTTTTATTTGCTGTTTGCAACGTTTTGTTTATGTGTGACTTTCTTCGTTCGTTGCTTTGCAGTTTTCTGTTGCGGACCTGTGGTGGTCATTTTTTTATTTATACGTTTTCATGTGTTTTTTGTATTTACTTTCGCTTGCTATAGCCACAATTCCTCGCAACACGATGATCAGGGTAGAGACTATTATGATGGCAACGTGCATAATGATAACGCTAAGTGAGTATAAATTGAATAGACAAACAATGTTTTTCTTCTTATAAGTGTGTGTAACGGTTCCTTCATCGTTTGTTCTCTTTTTGCAACTCTTTCTCTAAGTAATATATGTATTTGAATTTCTCTTTCTTACGTGATTAAAAAAGATCTTCATTTTAATGCATTATGCAGTAACAAACAAAACAAATTTAAAATGTTCAAATCGCATGTTGAAATTGTATATTTGTCGGTGCTTAAAGTTACATCGAATTATGTTCAAAAACATTTACACACACAGTGTCGTGTTGTCATTGTATCGACTAACACGTACTGGCAATCTAGGAAATTGGGGAATAAAACTTAAACATTCATTACTTGTATTGCAGTTACTCAGACGACGTTCCGTTGATAAGGGATGAATTTCTGCACGAAGCGCCTATCGGTCCACATGAGCTGGGTGCAGAGCCCATTCTAGGCGTTGCAATTGATGAGCACGACTCATGGAGCCCCAGTGTCCCTAAAGAGGTGGTCAAAGGGCTAAAGGACAAACAGGTTCGTATCTCAGTGACACTTGGTTATGTGTAATAGCGTTTTATAATGATCGAAACTTTTCGCTCCTTATTTAGGTGAAACGTCAAGAACACATTTATGAATTTATCATGACAGAGAAGCATCATGTTCAAACTTTACTAGTCATGCAGAAGGTATTTGTAGAAAGTCTTCAGAAACACTTCAGCCATCTAAACTTAGAACGGATGTTTCCAAGGCTCGTTGAACTAACCGAGCTACATACCGGATTTCTTCGCAAACTGAGATTGAAACAAAGAGAACATCACATAGTGGATAGCATCGCCGATATCCTACTCGACTTTTTCTCCTCAATGTCAGCTCAGAAGCTTAAAAGTTCATATGGCGAATTTTGTTCAAATCATCGATCAGCGTTGGATACGTTCAAGTGTTACATGACTGGTGACAACGTGTTTGCTGAATGGTACAAGCATTGTCAGCAAAATCCACTCCTGAAGAAGAAAGGCATACCCGAATGTATTTTGTTCGTTACTCAGCGCCTAACTAAATACCCGCTACTTATCGACCCTTTGCTGAAAAGCTCTCGTGAAGACAAGATTGAGCAGGAAAAGCTGCAGAAAGCCATGTCGCTGGTAAAAGAAATACTAGTTGACGTGGATGCCCGGGTGGCCGATAAAGAGAAAGAGGATCGTCAATTAGAGATTTTTAAACGTATTGATGCCAAATCCTGCGCAATCTTTAAAAAGGATAAGTTCAAAAAATCGGACATAATATCATGCAATCGAAAATTAAGGTAAATAGTTCCTAGACAGTAATGCATCATGTGCAACTAGTATTCTAAGGTTTTGATTTATTATAGATTCGAAGGAGTAGCCACTTTAATGCAAGGCCGATCCAAAATGCAAACAGTTCTGGTGGTTGTCCTATCGGATTGCTTGTTCTTTCTATTGGAAAATTCGCATAAATATTCTTTCTTCACTCCAGAGAATAAGGTAAGCGATCAATTATCCATCGAAAATTTGCAGTTTGTGAAGCAAGTGTGTTTTTGTACTGTACTGTCTTACGTGCTTTACAGGCGGGCGTAGTTTCTCTGCAAAAGCTTTTAATTCGTGAAAAAGCTGGCACAGAATCTCGAGGTATTTACATCATATCTTCAAACCCGGCTTATCCGGAAATGTACGAACTGAAGGTACAAAATCCAAAAGATAAAAATGTGTGGATCCAATCAATACGGTAAGTGGTACATTTTCATTAGGATGTAATATCGCCCCAATAATAATTGTGCACATTTTTTCTTACAGTGCTGCCGTTATTGACTGTCCCTCAGATGAGTCGGAAACAGATGACTACATGAGCATTGAACAAAGGCAAAAAATAATAGATCTAAAACAAGCAAATATTCGGGAGATAATTTGTAAGTATATTGTAAATTGTGAAATTGAAGGGTTAGCTCTAAAATATGTGTTGTTTTTAACACTTCGTCACATTGTTCGTTGTGTAAAATGAAGTAAATTTTGTATACATATCTTTACTATCTGTACATTAATGTGCAAATAGCCTTCTACTCTTTTCTCGCAAGAATGCACTTCACTTACTGTGGTTGAACAGGATCAGCTTTTTGTTCTATTTTAATACAAGGCACATTTCATTGAACAGATTCCAAATTCAGCAATGCCATTCATGCATAATTAACTAGTGCTCAACTAGGTGCTGGATAAAACGAAGAAAATATATGGGTGCATGGACTAAATCAACACCAAGTCCATTTGAAATATGATTGCCTCTGGAATAGAAAAGCCTTCCTAGTAATGAATCTTAACTAGCAAACGCACAAATTCAGAATTGTATCAGGTGGCAAATTCACGAAATGCATGTACTGAAAATATGGAAGATATCAATAACTTTGAAAGTGTGTCAATGTTGACAAGGCTCTATATAGCTAGGAATAGATGTACTAAATAGATTGCTTGTTCTGTTTCTAACATGTTATCGCTGAAGCTCTCGGAACAACCGAACTGGAAGGTAATAATCAAAAAGATTGCCAGTTATTTAATGTATTGTAATATGTTGTTTATTGTTACCGTACTAGAGAAATGCATGAACATATGTAGTCGATTTATTATTTTTCCACCAAAATCTCGTGATTCTTATTTGAAATGTTTACGAACTTGTATAATATGTGATCGCACATCAGCAATAAACAAAAAAAACTTTTCAACAGGTAAAATGCGGCAGAAGGACTTCGAGCAGGCGATATTACTTGAAGAAAAGATAGCGCTACAGTTGAGCTTGTTGCTGGATAACGAGCAAAACGCTGAGCAACTAGGTCCCGCCGTTGAGTCATTTATCTCAAATTACGGATCGTATAGAGATCTTATCTCCGATGACTGTGATACTATAGAAATATGGAAACGGGTGTTGAACTCTATACAAGAAATTAGTTCTCTGGCATCTTCGCTCTATACGGCTGCGACGGGATTACCACTATCTAGGTCCACCAGCTCAGTTGGTGAGCGTCAGAGCGAATTGTTCATCTCTCCAACCTTACCAAAACGGGCAGAAACTTTTGGTGGATTCGATGAGCGTCGATCAAAACAACTAATAACTGGCGGAGGAATTGGAGGTACTAATTCAACAATGCATACTGCCAACTCACGTGACGCTGTTCTTTCAACATTATCAGCCGGATATTTTACCAACCGTGAAACGTATGAAAAACGAGAACAGCAGACTCATTCTTCATCTTCAGGGTTGGACGTCGATCAGCTTTCTATGTTGGCTAATCCTCACAGTACTACTTCATACGGCCAGCAGAAGTTGTTGGGCAGTGGCACAGAAGGTGTGTCATCTGATTTGGCCAAAGATCAGAATTACGCAGCTTTACACGTATCACACCATCTGCACACTCTGCTTTGTATAATCTCACAACAAATGACAACCATTCAGAGCCTGCAGCATCAGCTAAATAGTTATCGCGAAAATCCAAAGACACTGTATCGACATAACGACCAACTGGAAGAATTGCGTAACTTGCAGGATAAGCTGCAGGAAGAAAAGACGAACTGGCAGAAACAAAAAGAACAGGAGGAGCGTGAACTCGAAGAAACGAAACACTCACAGAAAGCTTTGCAGGATCAGATACGGGCAGAACAGGAAGATATCAGACAGCAACGTGAACAACTGTATCGGAAGATGGAAATTTTGTCGAGCCAAGGACTGTTACTTTCTCCAAGCGTAAGTTTTTTTTAAACTAGTGTAGCTGGGAAATATTGTATGATCAAAAATTGTTAAATAAATGCCCCGTTTCTAGGTTGCGATACCGATACCAACTGGAGTAACATCGTCATTGGAGGATACACAAAGTGTCAGCGAAGAGCACCACGTGGATAGTGCCTTCGGAGGAAGCATTGCAGCAGGTTCTATGGCTGGATCTTCGGTTACAATCGATCGCAAGAAAGATAAATGGCGAACAGCAAGCAGTACGTATGCAGATGTCGAAATTATAATGTATGGTCAATCTAATGAAAGTCTATTTAAACATTATTTCAGTATCCAAGACACCTCCAGCAAACCTAGTAAGTGCAACTAATGCAGCAAAGATTAATGCAACTAACATAAAACAGCAGCTGCCGCTAAAACTATCATCATTGTCGAGGTAAGAATGTTTTCATATAGGTATTGTATGTATGTATATATTTTTCTAAAGAACGAATTGTGAATGCTTATATTAGCTAAAATGTTTTGGCTAAGGATTTTTTATGTATTTTTGTATTTTCTGCTTTCAGCACAAAGCAGGGCTCTGCTGCCAGCAACTTGGTAATGTCACCTAACAGTAGCAATGTTGGCATGGTTTCGCATGCAGCTGGCGTTGGGGTGACTCAAATGTTTCCTTTGAAGCTAGCTGATAAGAAGGTATATCAGTGTTAAATGCTAAATACAATCGTATACTTTATATTCTCGCATACTACCTTTTCTATTTAGATTTCTTCCACTGGCACTCCAAATCATTCTCGAACTGGTAGCAGTCCTGCCGTAATACAACAACAAATTCAAGTACAATCGGGTAATCCTGCTACTAGGTATGTTTTATCAAACGAAATAACATTTTCCTTTATTGAGTTATGTATACTAAAATATTGTTTATTGCAGAACAAACACCTATCCAAAAATCCCAGAACGCTTTCGCTTAAGAAGTTCTGACAACTATCCTGGCCCACCAAGCACTGCTTGTTCAACTACACCACAAACGTATCAGTATTCATCACCGTCACACCCTATGGTGGCATTGTCTTCGACTCCTCCTCCGCTAGTGCCCGCTAGAAGCACGATACAGCAGGAATCGAGCGGAGCACGTACTTCCTCTCCCATTTCGGCTCGCCATCCCAGCTTACAGTCACCGCAGAAACCTACTGATCCGTCACAGATGGGAGGCAGCAAAGGTGACAGCAGCAACAGCAAGGCCAAGGAGGAAGAAGTGATGTACTTTTGATATACACCAGTCGAAGTGGAGATCTAAACTTCGGAAAGCTTTCTACGGTTTAGTAAGTAAGTAATGCCTTCTTATCATTCCTTGTATTGAGTTACACACAATTCTTAAGGCCCCACTGATCTCGGATGAGGTGAAACAGTGTCATTGAGGTCCGGAATATAGACACATGCTATCTATTCGATCATGATAGGAACTGTACTTGATTCTGCATTGATGGCCTACAACAAGCATTTTTAGTAAATCGTTATATACGGTGGTAAGGTATGAATGTTAAATTAATGTCAGATATATGTGTTATTGAACTAAAAGTGCTAAATAATAAATTGAATTGCATCCTCACGATGTAATATATTGATGGCAATGCAAATGGTTGTAACGGAGGCGTGTGGACACTTTAGTGACAGAAACGGATGGTAACGCACGATAGTTGCTTTTTATGTGTTTAATGGACAAATGGTCGAATGCATTAACAATTTGATGTTCGAAACTGATTGTTCATTCTCCAATAGTACAAGCACTTTATTATGTTCCATTCTTTTACTTTTACGGTTTTTGTTCGAACTGTTCGATCCTTCCTACTTCTGCTACTGTAAATGTCTACCTAGAACAACTACTTATGAGTGATGAACTGTTGGAATAAAACTGATTTATTGATACTGTGATGACGTTTTTGTCGATTTGAAGAAACGTAGACAAGTTACTTTCCAATCTAGCGGAAACGTGGAAAATATTTGCATTATAGTAATCTCCAAGCTGTTCACTCAATGAACATCGGTGGTAATATGTTTTCATGGCTACTCCTACGTAGACTGTACCATGGATGTAGATGCTAGAATTATGGATTGCAAGCATGACTGTAAGACTGTACTGGCAAACAAAAAATGCAAATAAACAATGTAGTAGATTTTTGTTTAAAACAAATCTACAGACACACATCATTGTGCAGGGTTAAAAGAGTACACTCATAAAACACCCAAACAATCGCGCACCTACACTTCAATCACTTAGGGACAATATATAGAGAACCGTATAACATAGTAAACCGACTGTAATTGATTTTACTGAACTATTACTGTAAGTGTTTTGTAGCAAAACGTGTTATTAAGGAAAGCTACGATAATTTTGAATGAAAAAAAAACAAACAAACAGTCTACCAATATATAAGACCGCCGAAACGTGTGTACGTGTATAGAAACAAGTAAACCAAAATGAGATAAGGAAAACGCTACAAAATGTCCTCAAACTTAAAAATGCTCTGTTTAGCTAACTTCTTGACAATACAATTAATGAAATTTTTAACAAGGTTGATAACAATGAAAACTACAAAACAAATCTTGAAAAAAAAAAGAGAAATACACATTGAAATTTAAACGCGATATAACTCTAAACAAGTATGCATAAGAATGTGTAATACGGGCTAAAAGAAGAAAAAAACTATCTGAAGATTTATATTTGTGAACAAAACGGGATACAAATACATAATAATAACAATAATGTATAGTGGGGCTTAAACAGCGCTGAGGCCAACAACAAATTGCACACTATATTCGCGTTGAACCACAAAATGTGAAAATGTGTACAATTGAATAAAAAAATAAAATGTATGTGTTATATATGAACAAGAACAAAATACTTAGACATACACAGCTATGTAACACTCTTTTACAAATCCATGCGTAAATGTACAATATAAGACACACACCTACTTTGGGTGGAAAAAATCAAGCTATATTTTATCGAAACAATATTTTTAAACATATGGAAATACATTCGTGTTGATGCATCTATTCATGTGTATATGATGCTTATGTATAGCATATGTTGTTGTATCAAGTAATATGGAAAAGACTATAAACTGCTCAATCATTTTACAACACTATTCATAGCGAGAAACGTGTTACACTACTACGCTCAAGCGTTTGGTACATGTTGTTAACATTCCTTCCTACCTAGTTATCTACCGTGAGAAGCTCAATAATCATATCGACCAGTGTGATTGTTGGAAAATTAATGATGAACACAATGATGTTGTTTCGTGTTGCAACATTTGGTGTGTAAAGCATAGTATGAACAAGTCGTTAGCGTGTATGAATTTTCATGCATTATTCTTCGCATTCTGCTGCGTGGTGTAGGTGTTCGCAATGCACACAGTACGTTTTAGTGTATAGCATTTTTTCAACCGTTGTATCAATAGTTTGTACTATAATTGATTAGAAACATCATCCTCAAATCACTACGATTCTTACCGATCAGAGAAGAAATTAATATTAAAGCTGCTCTTATTTAGTTTGCTTCGAACAATGCTTTACTTACTTGAATTGAAAGCGCACATTGTTTCAACGAATATGTTGTAAACTGACATGTAACAGGTGTAGATGTGGGATAGTGAAGAGCGAACGCGGAAACATGAAGTCACTCAATCCACCGAATTTCTCTGCTAAAAGGAAAACAAACAACACTGCAAAACAATCATGAATTTAGACTGTCGAGAATATAAAAATGAAGGTACAGTGAATAAGAAAGGCTTATTCTCTAAGGCATAGCGGATAAACATGATATATAACGTTCAGACAACACAAGACAAATGAATTTAAAAACAATCTCTTTAAATGGTTATGACTGTTTTTAATCGTGAAAGCAAATGTTGAAGGGATATAGGAAAAAGCAGTAGTATTGTGTTGATTGTACTCCATATGGATTGGTTGTGTTCTTTCAGTGAAGCAATTTGAAGAGTCCTAGGTCACTAGTGACAGTGCAGATCACAGATCATTGAGCAAACATTATGTATGTCTTCAAATACAACTATTTCGTCCCTCTTTTTTCTACTAAACCGCTTGAAAAGAACGAACATGTATTGAAGAATGTATTGCATATTTCAATTGTTAGTAGTGGTATTTACACGATCAGTATTTCCTGCATATGTATTAGAAGCAAATCCAAACATACACTCACATAGACACACAATTCACTTAATATAACGAATATAGCATGAATGAATGGTTTGAGTATTGAGGAACATTTTAAGAAATATATACCTACGTGTACCACTCTTGCGAAGCGGACGTAATAAAATGAAATGCAACATGGCAAACATACCAAACAGAACAGAAATGGAATATGGTACATAAAAAGAAACAAAAAAAAAACTAACAATGTAACTTACCACACTTAAATTTTTGACAACAGAAATGTTATTGAAATGTTATCATTCAGTCACTGTTGAAATGTTAGAATAAATATTAACGAACAGATGAAAAAAAAACATTGACTAATGTGTAGCTGATTGTGATTTTCTTTTTATTTTGTCTTGTCGTCGATCTCGTCTTATCAGTAGACCTGGCCAAAAGTAGCCAATTATCATATTTAAAATGATTTCCAGTTGTTGTAAAAGCAAGTTTGAAGGAAACATTTTTTTGTAACCGAGCAATCGTTTTGGCTGATTAGGTAGGGATCGATTGCATCACGAAGATCTTCGTCACTGTGATGGGCGCGGACATGGCTTACCGCAACAGTAAAAATGTTGCTGCGCGATCGCGTGTGTAATAGATGTCCGTAAGAAATGTAATGAACTAGAACACAAGAATGAGGGACTATAGAAAGTGAGACAATTGCGCGTGGTAAGAAGTAAAGCAATGAACGCAGTCTATTGATAGTGCTTATCAAAAAATGGTCCATATTTTGTTGAAAGATTTCATCCTCATTCTCAGTATATATCAGTCGACGCTATAGAGCTGATGAGTGTTAAATGATTAATACAGTTCTAGTCGATTGAATTCGATCGGCGGTGAGCATATCCGCAGAGACCGGAGCCATAAACGCAGAGGAGAATGGATATTTGGCACGACGCGCTGTTATGGATGTGCTCATTTTGCGGACTGTGTGTTTTGGTAAGTACGCGGGGATGTTCCTGTTTGATTGTAACTATTTTTAACTGTCTTATTTTGCACCTTTCTAGTTGTACATTTGCACCGTAAGAGCTAATCTTAAGCAGTGGAAAGGACGGTTAGGTCAAACTTTTGGTCTGACTTTGAAGCCAAATCCTGCAGGTTTGTATTTGCGTAGACCCAATAGACTAAATATTATGTGATAAACATTGATTCACTCACTTTTGTCCATTCTTTTAGGAAGCCTTCCAGTTTCGGTGTATATTATTCAACCGGACGCAAAGTATGTCCCAAATTTGGTGCATTTAAATTACGACATTTTGCTGCAAGATAACAAGTTTCGGGAACAGAAACTTAAGCTAGATAATAATTTCCTACATGGAAGTACAAATAACTTAGTGTAAGGAGTTATTTCTCTATGTGATATGAATGTATAATTTAAATGTGCTACCAGTAATAATATCTCCAATAAAAGCAACATAATTCTAAATCCCTTCAGTTGTACAGTTGAGCACTTCCCAAACGTCCCATTCAAAATTGGCTGTCAGTGTGAACTGTCAATGGCGTGCAACAACAACGAAGTCTAGGAAAAAAAAAAAAAACAAAAAAAGGTTTGTTTTTTCTAGACGACCCAGCTGCGGGGTGAGTTTATTGCTGTTTTTTTAAATGTTTTTAAAGAATTTCGCTAATATTTATCGGGCAGTTAGCACCTAGTAATCGTTAATTGAATGTACCATTCAGCAATGTCTTACTTTGACTGAGCGATGTCCAAAAACTCAACTGTGCAACTCGAAAAGCAAAACATCTTGCATTCGCATTATCGGTTTCAAATGCACAAACGCAACGTTGATCTATCTTTGCTACTTCGTCCGGATTGCGTAGTGGCTTGGTGAGCAGATCGAAACCTGCAAAAAGTACATCTCGTATCAAACAACCGGTGTGTTTTGAAGAGCTAGTGGAAAATGTGTACTCTGTATCACATTAGTAACTTGTGATGCAAACAACAGCATCATTGGCACTGATTGGCTAGCTGTTATTTGGCAGAAGACGCGTTCATATAAGCAAAGAGCATTTACATTTGTTGTGTTGGCGCGTCGCTGGGTAATCATTTTATAGTTTTACTGCTTGATCGCTGATACGTGCAGGATGTCGGGCATCAAAAACAGTAGGAAACAATCTTTATCAGTGAACGAGAGCAACGTGTCACTCATTATCGGCCACAACGTACGGGATGATTGTGCTGTGTACCTTTGTACGTAGTGATGGGGTCTGTTGTAATAACACACACCTTCGAGCATACAACATATCTCAGGAGACTGACTAACATGTTGCCTCCCTCTTCTTCGCTGTAATGCTCATTGTGTATATAAGAGCTGGTGCATCACTAAAAGAATTCTCACCGGAATTTTCTGTTGCCTTGTGAGCTTTGTGGTGATCAAGCAGCTGTATTCGAACATTGATGCACGTGGGTTTGCTGAATTCGTTTTCTCTGCTTCGTCTATCAGTACAATAGATTAATGAACGTGACTTGTTGATTTTCTTTCCAGGAACAATTGGTGGTCCATCAAGCCGGAGTCTGTTTATTTATCGGTGGCGCTAGCGTCGATTATCTATTAAGTTGCATTAACCGGTGATTATTATTGCACGACGATGATCCAAGGCTACGGATCGGTCACACAAGCGCTGCTGGGAACGCTTTTAACATGGGGACTCACAGCGCTTGGATCGGGCTTGGTGGTGCTGCTCAGAGGCAATCAACGGAAATCATTGGATATTTCACTCGGTTTTGCGGCCGGTGTCATGATTGCGGCTTCTTTCTGGTCGTTGCTGGCTCCGGCGATTGAACTAGCGGAAAACTCACACATGTACGGCAGCAAAGGAGAGTTTGCCTTTATCCCCGTGGCTGTAGGATTTCTGCTGGGCGCTATTTTTGTGTACGGCACTGACAAAATCATTTCCTATCTGGGCATTAACAGCCCGACAATGATGATTGGTAAGTGGGTTTAAAATTTAATTATTTTCATTTTAAAAAATCCGATTCCTTCGAACGTGGCGTTATTTGTTTTAGCACTTACGCACGCAAACAAAGACAAAGCTGACATTGCTATGGACGATCAAGTATCTGCTGAGCATGGCAGAAGTTCGTACGCTGGAGTGGCCCCAAATTCGACGGACCATGCGCTTGCCATCGGAATGGATAGTTTTGCAGATTGTCTGAACGCACAGCATGGTAGCGTGTCGCGAAAGCGCAGGAAAGGAAGTTCTACGGCATCGGTCAAGGAACAGTCGGTGTATACAAACAATAGCCAAAGTCAGCTGGATGCACAACTATCCCAGTGGAAACGAATCATGCTGCTGGTGGTAGCCATTACTGTGCACAACATACCGGAAGGTTTGGCCGTGGGTGTCAGTTTCGGTGCCATTGGCACCACTGAATCGGCCACATTCGAGGCAGCACGGTAAATGTTTTGTTTTGTGCTTTTTTTTCAATATCTTTCCAGATCTAACGAAGTTTTTTTTTTATTTTACACAGGAACCTTGCAATCGGCATCGGTATACAGAATTTCCCGGAAGGATTGGCGGTGAGTCTACCTTTACACGCCGCTGGATTTAGTTTGGGGAAAAGCTTTTGGTACGGGCAATTGTCCGGCATGGTGGAACCCATATTTGGAGTACTTGGTGCAGTTGCTGTTAGCCTTGCGACTATTATACTTCCATACGCGCTATCTTTTGCTGCCGGTGCCATGATCTACATTGTGGCGGACGATATTTTGCCCGAAGCACATGCAAGGTATGCGACTCTTGACAGTGATTAAAGTGATCAATTTAATAACTATTGGATAATTTCAGCGATAATGGACTTATAGCTACTTGGGGCACGATTGCAGGCTTTGTGGTGATGATGTGCTTAGACGTGGGGCTCGGATAAAATGGACATTTATTGGTAGTATCAATCTGGAACTATTTGGATAGTTCCTTGCGAATGATCGTTGCACCTCGATTGAACGAGCCAGTGTCTATTAGATGGTACTTGATTAAGTATTAAACCTCGGTGTGCAATTCTATGTTATAATTACTGAGTTTACTATGGATTAGTAGTAGGACGTTTGCATAGGTTATTTTTTAAATTCGACATAACATACTAAAACATCAGAAACACAGTGCTTAAACCGCCAATAAATGCTAACTGCAGTGGCAAGACTATTTTAAACCGTGGCTGTGTTGTTAATTTACAGTCATCGAATTTACGTTGCAGCTGCACTTTACAAATTTTCTTGTTTAGTTTCTTTTAGTTAAATATTCGTTGAACAGAGCTTTGCATACAGTGTGGTCCACGATTAGCGCGACCTTCGTGTAAGTCAAGCTGTCAACCGTAAACATCAGATAATCCGTGCTGTTCGTTTATCCGTGCAGCCCAGTTGTTGCGAAACACGCGAATTGTTGATCTTTTTTGTGGGACTAGAACGAAAGAAGTGTTGAAATATTACGAAACTCGGGGTACAATGATACGCGCTACTAATAGGCTTGCAGGATCGGTACGTTGGTTTAGTATTGGTAGCTAAGTAGGCCATTTTCTAACAGTGTTCTTCGTTTTGTAGCTGTTCTGCGAGATACGTGCGGGCTCTGTAGTAAACCTCTTCCTGCATTCAGAACCCCAGGCTCATACCGGCTTTGCTTATCGGGATGAAGGCGGAAACTCACATTTCACGTGCCGGACCGTGCAAACACGTCAAAGTTCTACTGGAAATGGTGTTTCCACGATTTCGTCGAAATTTCACGATGCAGAATCGAACGATGGGTTTTTGAAGCGGTTCGTAAAGAAGATGGGCTGGATTGATAATTCTTCGGCAAGATTGCGTGTGTCCAGCTGTTTGCTGTATGAATCCGTCGTTGACAACATCAACTATGCGGAGTTTTTCAAACACTTCACCATGCCGGACACATTTAATACCTGGTTTTTGATCACCGAACTTCACGTGTGGATGTTGCTAGTTCGTTCGATGGCGGAAGGCGCCGAAAAAGGAGCTGCGGGTCGGTTTTTGCGTAACTGTATCGTGGAAACCATGTGGAACGATGTGACCACACGCGCCAAACAGCTGACCATGGATAATCCTTCGGTGGTGCGTCCACAAATACAGCAACTCTCCGAACAGTTCCAGGCTGCCCTAATATCGTACGACGAGGGTATTAGTTACGACGATAAAGCTCTAGCTGCGGCTCTATGGCGCAGATTTTTAGGTGGACGATGTGATGATTATGAAAAACTGGAGCTTCTGGTCGGATATGTACGCAAACAGGTATTTTGATAACGTTCGATAGACCTTTTAGCAGATATTTTAACGGTAATATATTCCATTGCAGGTTTCGATGCTTGATCAGCTAAGTCGATACGATTTTGCCATAAAGCCAGCAATCAAATGGACTCCGCTAATAGAAGAAAAGCGGCAAACAACGTAAGCCATAAGCCACCGCGCGTGTAGATAAATGTTCGAACCAGACTACGCCACTGCCCAGTGTAAATGCTGGTTAGCAAACTTCGGGAAAGTAGTTTCATGCGGAAAGGTATGTGTATTATTTATTAACTAAATAATGTTTGGGGTTGGTTGTGCATAGGAGCAGTGATGATGGCCCGGTGTTTTTCATGAAATTTATCTCTTTTGTTATGCTACGAATTATGTATACGTTTGCATGAAATGAGGTAGAGCAACATACAAATGTGTGCTTTCTGGAAACAATAGCTATCACATGCACATTAAGTTACACTCAGCTGAGTAATACAGAGAAATGTAAAGTCGATACCAATCACCATAGCTGTTATAGTATAGTCGAAATTTATCGAATTTTTAATAACCACGAAAATAAAACGATCGATGTTCTTGCTAACGACACGTAAAACGATTAATTATATCCGAAAGAGTTCGCTACATTAAAGCTTTTTTCATAGCAGTTACACAGTTGCAGGTCCTCAAACAGTGCTTTGTAAAGCAAATATTTCTTACATATGTTGACACGAATCTCTTTCTTCATAGTAGCGTAATTTCTCAAACCAGTAAGTTTTGGTGGTCATGAAAGTAAAATTTAACGTAATATCAAGAGTAGGAAAAAAATATTGTTTTCAACGTTTATTGATTTTGTGTTTAGTTGTAGAAACCATTCTCATCATATCGTTCACTTAGAAATAAATTTTAATAATAGAAAAAGGATATAACATTCGTAATGGTATTAGAGAGTTAGTACAATTGGTTTGTTGTATATTTATTCAAATTTATTGTACACGAGTTTGTAACTGAAGTATGGCCTATGATATATATTAGCATTAAAAAAAAAAACACATATTTTCAATTGCTCGCAGCATTTAGACTTAAGCGATCGCTACTCAGGAGGAAAATTAACTTTGTGAGTATATTTCGATTGTAAAATATTTGTAGAAAGAGTATTTTGTGCATTGTTTACTTGTATTATGCTGGAAGCTTCACCTAGAACCGTTGCCACCTTTTAGCTTAAGGGCCGTTGTATGCAGATCCCAATCGTACATCTGCAATGCATCGTTGCATTCCTGTAGTGATAGGTTAAACGTCTCGAGAATGGATTGTAATTTGCATAGCTTGATTGCCTTATGTATATCCCAGTCAATGAACTCCAAAGTCAGCAAACATTGTGCGGGAGACGGCTGTAAAGAAGGGGAAAGCATGCTATCTATTAGAACTTCTGTGGGTTCGGGCAGTTCGGCGGAAAATTACCTTTTTACCAAGCACCTTCGACATGATTCTTACTTCATCTGACTCAAGCCCGCGAGCTCGTCCCTTTGGCTTCTCGGCAAACTCGAGCAAATCTTCACAGCTGACGAAGTTCATAGATTTTTGTAATTTACCATCAGTTTGTGTGCAATCGGGCTGATCATTTTCGACCCCTTTCAATGCCGGTTGTTGCTTTTCCGATACACGAATCGGGTCATTGCTGTTAATACTGTCAAACAGACCAGATGGTTTAAATCCATCGACCATATCGACTGTGACCGCTGAACATGCAGTGCCGCGATCTATTGGACAGCTATCTGCATCATTCTCCAATATGGATTCACAGTGCAGCGAAGCTGTGTCAATGCAAAAATTGTTGTGCGTCTGAAATATGTCCAAATTTTCGTATGTTGGGTCGCGTAGCTCTGTCTGCGTTGTTGCCAATGTGAGTGCGACCGGTGGGAGTGATAGTGGGGGTTGCCTTCTTTGTGACAATGTGGTCAAAACGCCAGCATCACTTGCAGTTCGTCGACGAGTGAGAATAGCACTGGCTGCCGGTATAGTGGCGGGTAGCGTTGTCGCGATTATCGTATTCGATAAGGAAGCAGAATGCTGAGTTGAGGACCCTTTGCTGTCCATCGCTTCGACGCATCCCATCGCGAAGGAATTGGGAACGGTGGGGACATTATTCTCCAAAAATTCTTTGCTATACCCTTTCTTGTGTGCCGATTCATCATCCGATCTTGCATTCAACGGCAAATCATTGAGAGATTCTTCGATTTCATTCAGCTTGATCGATTCTACTGATTTGTGTAATACTTTTGTGTCCAAATTGCAACGTTCGTCCGGATGGGCTTGAATTTCATTTGCATGCGGCGATTCAGCGGCATCCGTGATGGAGAACACATCTGTCTTCTCTTCAACGGGGGTGATTTGCGTGACTTTATTCAGCGTACGCTGCACTCCAGCGGCAGGTATGATGAGCGGATACTTCCGGACGTGCCTTTTCTGATTGACCGCGATAGTTTTGTTGCGATCGCGCGGAGGTAGTGGAATAGGATTATTGGCTGATCCATCTGTCCCATCCGTCGGTGCATGATCGGTCGTTGTAGATGTCAGCGCGTTGTTGTACGTATATTCGGGGTTGGTCAGGTAGCTGGGACTTTCTGCTTGATTTGACGACGATCCTGCAGTGTCTGACTGCTCGTCCCATGGCAGCTGCTGATTATTCGTCTTGTACTTGGCTCGTGACACAAAGGCAAAGTTTTTGTTCTTCATGATGCTCAGTGGATTAGATTCTCCAATATGCCCATTGCTGGCTGATGCTTCGCCGAGCAAAAGATCCGCCTTTTCTGGCGATTTCGGAGCGGGCTCTGATGGCGGAGAACAGCAATCGATGTCTTTAAACCGGAAGCTCGCAGTGGCAAGCGTCAGAGAGTTGGTCAGTTTGGCCCGTGGCAAGGTGGAGGATGTGAAGCCAACAGCTCCCAGACCGGTACCACCGGACATGCTGCTGCCAGCACCAGACGTACATGGGTTTTCTACGAGACTGTTGTACGCTATACGTGCCTCTTCAGTAATTGTGCTCTGCAAACAGGGGAACGAGGAAAACGGGGACGGGGGAAAGGATGCCAAAAGCAAACAGGGCGAAAAGAAAACAAAGAAACAAAAAAGCAAAAGAAAACAAATTAAGAAAAAAATAAACGAAATGATATTCAAATGCAAACATATAACAACCGATAACCGTAAGTACCGGAACCAATCCCAAAATACCGATCATTAAACTTGTTAGTTTTTTTAGATAATCTGCTATTTTTTTAACGCAACTTGTGCCAACACTTGCCAAGTTAGTTGAGGGATCTCGTATTGCGTTAGCTTACAACAGCACTACCAAAATTTCGAACGGGATAGAAACTTGTAACAAATGCAAATTATTATCATTCGTAGATGAACGATGAAGACACTGATTTTCTTCCATGGTTTTCATTCTTCGTAAGTTGTTTGATACATTGTCATGCATATAACGATATCGTCGGTAATGGTAAACATTTGATGCGCGCATTAATAATTAAAAATAATCCCTTGTGATGTGTGCCAGCCATGTAATTGGAAAGCTAGTTGTATTGTTCCATGTGGTATATTGAAATTGCCATTAAACACAATGCAATGCAAGTGAATTGATACGTTTATGTACAGAACTGAAATACTGAACGAGTTCCGTTGCCAAAATCCAAATACCAGTGCTACACATACACACATACACACAGTCAATAAAGTGATCCACTATCGTTTAATAGCGCGATTACCGCTTGCCCATTATTCCTTCAAGTATTCATGTATTTTTAATTGTCAAGTAGAGTATGTGTTGTTAAGACATTCGTGTGGCGTGTACACGGTGATTTTGTGCAATGCAATTAAATAATGTTTTCATGGAAATAGTTTAAATGCAGAGTTCATTTAACTGAAACACTAAAACAGTGCGCAGTAAAAAACCTGATCTATCTTACTGTTTTAGTAATACTTTTGATTGACAGCAATTCTAAATGTAACAAAATTGTGCCAAAGTTTCAGAATCTCCAATTTCATTACCATGGATAAGATGGTTTGAATATGATCCTCTCCGTAAGCTCACGGGGCTGGAGAGGGAGGCATGATGGGTATACATTCCACTGGACGATGGAAATCGATCGAGTCCGTTTCAGTAGACGACGTATCACTGGAGTAGTGCTTCTCGTTCTGCCCAACTCCTTTGAATATGTTTACCGGTTGCTTTTGTACGACGCTTTGCTGTCTCCAGAGCATATCATTGTGCTTGACAACTGCACCGTGAATTTTCTCTGGCCACTGAAATCCGGGCTGCGGTTGCGCCTGTAAGTGTGCGGCAATTGTTGGGGCCTTCCCAGCACTGGGGGTGGATGGGTTCGTTTTTGCCGTCACGGGAATCATGGCCGGTTGGGTTTCTTGTTGTTGTCCCGACCCAGCAGTAGTTCCCGTCGGGAAGTAACTTTGGGTAGTAGGGCTTTTGCCGGTCAGTTTCGTGACGTCAAACTCCGAGTATAGATATTCTCTCTCGAGAGCTTTGTTCGTGTAGCTAATAGGTTCGGGTACGACAAATTTGCCACCACCAACTAGCGGTGCGGAAGCGGGCGGTGAAGTAGCCGGCATCATGCCAGACGACGGAGCCGAGGACGCGGTTGTCGCTGTGCCCGTGCTCGTCGGTAGATTATGTGTGGATGTTGTTCCTTTTCCTTCCGATTGTAAGCGACCATGACGTAAGCTGAAGTCGTAAATGCTTTCGTCTTCCTCGTCGTTGTCTGCTGCCCCAAAATCGTCTGCATAATGATAGGAAGGATGTTGGAAATGATTGTAATACTGGCGACGATCGCTATGGTAATTGTACTGGGGAGCACTTTTGATGCTTGCATTCGACCCGTACAGCTTATCCTGACTGCTTGCGCTATTGCTGTTCGACTTCCGAGTCATGTATTGATGTCTTCGTCGACGTGAAGCCGTCGTATGAAGCCGGGATCGTATGTCACATTCGGAATGAACTAGATTTCGATCGAACTCACTCTCGCTGCTGGACGACGAGCTGTCCACCATGTTTATAGGATTGTAGCTGAGGCGTCGCAAATTCCTAGCGCGTATGCTTTTGGGTTTGTAAGTGATGACGTTGCGCGTTGCGGCCACAGGCGGTGCCGGTTGTTGAGATTCATTCTGTGGTTTTACAATCGAATCACTTTTGGATGTAACCGATGGCTTAAATTCGTAGTTTTCCGTAAAAGATAACGAACGTTGTCGTACTGAGGATGAGGATGTTTTAGTAATTGGGGATGTGCCATCTTCGTATTTTCGGCCCTGCATTGGAGTGTTGTAAATTTGGTACAACTGACTGATCTTATGTTGTTGCTGCTGCTTGCTACCGGCGGCAGCAGTTTGCTGCAAAACTGAAGCCGACCCAAGCACCTGACTCTGTTGCTTGCGCGTCAGCTCCGAGAGGTATTCGTTTTTGAAGTTATAGTAGTCGGACCGTTCCTTGGGTCGGGCATCGAACGAACGGAATTTAAAATCACGAATGCCATATTTGTTGTTGTGATCCTGTTGCATCGTCGGTTTGGGGGACGTTCCGTTTAATTCCGAGTAGCAACGACTAACGCTAGTAGCGGTTGGAACGCTTGCACCATTCGCTCCTAAATTAAGCGCTGGCGGACTCTTGCTGGCCAGTGACGATGAGCCGGATGAACCTTTCTCGTTTAGCGTGCAATTGGGGCGTGAATTCGACAGTTCCAGGGAAGAATTTCTTATCAACGATCCTGACGGGGGACTTTTCTGGAACGGTGATGACGAGGAGCACATCATCGAGGAGTAACATTCGACAAAAAGCGTTTCGGCCGAATCAGCCTTTTCCAGTTCGTGATATGTCTGCAGAAAATCTAGGTTCAGTGCATTAAGCGTTTTCTCGATGTCGAGCAAATTTTCTCCGATCAAATCACGTGTTTTCTTGTCGAGTGTTTTGCTACCGTTTAGCTTGCCCGTGCCCGAGGAAATGTCGTTCGTGATATGAAACGGCTGTTTGCTTAACAATTCGCGAGACTTTTTAAAACAAAAATCGGACGTTTCTTTATCGAACAGTGGTATTTTGATATCGCTATACTGGCAACGTTCTATCCCCGTCAGTGAACGGTAGCGCTATTTGTAGACCGCGCAACGAGTTTGTTAGTGATCGCAAATTTTCGCAAATAAAACAATGAATAACGAAATAACAAACCAAATCCGTACGAGAATAAAAACACACCATTTGCCGAAATTTGAATATTTTAGTAGTGTGTGTATATGTGGGTTCGTACGTGTGTGCGTATGTAAACGAGAGTACGCGAGAGGGATAACAAGAAAAAATCATGTACAACATGAAAAACCAAAGCAAAACCAAGGAATAATAGAAGGATTTGTTGTTATTTCCATTTGCGTATTATGGCAACAGTTCACAAATCGATGGCGTCATCGAGTTCGTCTATGAACTGTACAGTGTTACCGTGGTTTAATATTGTTACAATCGAGCAAAATGTGTGAACGATACGTGTTTAATGTAATATGGTTTGTTTGAGCAACGGTGATTCAGATGTAGGCATTAAAATTAGATGAATAAACACGTATGGATATGAAAAACATAAGTATAGACAAATATGCAATTAAAGGACAGAGGAGAAGATTTGTTAAACATGGTTCATAGTACAAGCCAGAAAGTAACACATGTTCCAAACGATGTCAATGGCAAGGCAACAGAGATATGGTGATGAACATGCGAAAAAGAAAAGAAAATTAATTTTGAACAATGACACAATAACTTAACATAGCGTATATACGGAGTGACCAGTCTTGAAATGATTGAGACGATGTCTAATGGAAATGACGAACACAGGTTTGTGTGACAACACACAGACAAAACGGGGGAAATGTTGCTAAATTGTGGGACTCAATGATCGATAACTCATCGGTGCATGCAAGAATAATGTTCGATGAATATTGCTGGGTCATAGCATACCTGTAAGTCTGGCACATTGTTTACTTCCTGAGAAAAGTTGCGTTTCTCTCGGTATGAGTTTGCCAGCGTATTCGAGCTGTGAGGATGATGCTGTCCAGAGCTGGACAATACGCCGTGTTCTTTATCCTGTATCAAACCACGTCCTGCATGCGAAGAGCTTCCAGTGTTCAAACCAGAAACGTTTGATTGATTGCCAGCAATACTACTGTGCGAAGATCCGCGTAAACCGTCACCTCCGACTACGTTGTGGATATGAGGGAATCGGAAGCTAAATTTTCTCTTAGGGCTCGACGTTTGATGGCTAGCATCCGTCACTAGGTCAGTCATGGATCTGGAAAAGGGATGAAATTATCAATTAATAATGCTTTTCGAATAATAATGCGTACAGCTCATCGTACTTGGCACTTATTTCGTTCGCCATTTCTATCACTTGATTTAACAGTTTCTCATCCTTCATCGATATTGGCTTTACTGTGCTAGTTTTTTTGGCCTTCGATTTGCCACCTAAAAATAGAATAAAATAAACAAAACCCCTCAATAACGCTGAGCGTCTTATAGCCGTGCATTGTTGGTCCACTATTTACCGCTTTTGTTGCCGATCGTTCCTGAACTGGCGGAGGAACTATTTTTACGACTCATTTTCGATGAAAGTTCTGCGAGCTCGTTGCGCATGTTTGTGTTTTCGGCATCCGGCGACAGCGGCACGCCCTGTTCGGAAATCGTACTCATGGATTTGAACACGTGTTCCATTTCGTCCATCAAGGAAGGTCCTTGATCAAACACTTTCTCCGTGGCCATATCGTCATCGGAAATTTCATGATACTCGTGCTGATTTTGGCCATCCCGTGATGACGTTGTAACCTGCAATAGAGCGAAGGTGGGCGTTGCGGTTACAGCTGGACATGTCTATCCGTAAGAATCACTTACAATCGCAGCATGATGATCTCCATTGTCGTCTGCATTGATGAATGGATTTGAGTCCTTAAAACCACTGTTGCGAAAATCGAATGCACTGGTCGTCATGCTTACCACGGTATTACCACCGCCATGATCGATAATGTGATGGCTATTTTCGCCTGCATTTATAAATGATTGATGGCCAGTGAGCTGAAGCGTTTCCGAAAAGTAGCCACTTGCAGTCTGTATCGAATCCGGGCTAGTTGGTGTTGGGGGAAGGAGTAATGGAGTTTGTTCCAGATCCTCAGAAGGCTTGTACGGTGTCACAATTTGGCGTGGAAGCTGTACGAGAAATGGAATAGTTTAACGACGTATAGTTTCTGAATTTTTTCTTCTGGTGCTGACTTACGTTTTGTGGACTAGAGAGAAAGGCAACGTCTCCAAAAGAAACGCCATCGATACCGACGTGTCCAGTGTGTTTCAGATCGTTTTGCGGCCGGGAGATCATATCGGTACGTATTTTGCGCTTGCTAGATCTTTCCGCCGTTCTACACAAACTGTCCCGATTCACTGACGAAGGCAAGCTGTCCAGGTATGCGACGGTATTGGCAGGATTAAACAGGCCCGTTTTGCCCGAGTTCAAGACACCCTTCCAGTATGGCGCATTGTTATTCTTATCCAATACGGTTATAATTTCTCCTTGCCGGTACATGAGATAGTCCTTCTTGGGTTCACTGAACGCAACGATTGTCTTCAGCTGTTCCGGCTTAATATCGGGAAGCATCGAAAAAATCTCATTAAACTTGGGCCGCTTCAAGGCATCGTGTTGCCAACATTTCAGCATCAACGCGTAATACTCCTTTGGGCAGCATTCCGGTTTCTCGAGCCGCTGATAGTGTGGTTCGTCGATGGCTTCCAGAATTTGGTGGCCGGTCAGCGCAGCCCACGGTTGAAAGCCGTAGGAGAATATTTCCCACAGACAGACGCCGTACGCCCAAACGTCCGAGGCATGGGTAAAGCGCAGAAAGTTGATGCATTCCGGGGCGCACCATGCAATCGGCAGCTTCAGATTAACGTTGAAGTTCGTTTGATAGTAGTCCTTTCCGACACCAAGCGCGCGGGACAGACCAAAGTCGGAAATTTTTACCTTGTTCTTACTGAACACAAGAATGTTCCTAGCTGCCAAATCACGGTGTATGAAGCGTTTGTTTTCCAAGTACATCATTCCGTTACAAATCTGAGACGAAAACTCACACAGCGTAGGTACGGTAAGAAAGCTCACCCGTAGACCCGGGTCTTTGAGGCACTCTAACAGTGAGCGCAGATGCGCTAGTTCAGTCACAAGCATCAGTGATTCCGTATCGAGCACTACGCCGTACAGCCGTACTATGTTTTCATGTTCGATAGAGTGCATCATTGCCGCCTCTTTGAGAAACTCCATCGGGTTGGATTGCATGCGCTCGCGGCAAAGGCATTTGATAGCTACCTGTATTCTTTCGGACCCGTTCGTCCACACGCCTTGTTGCACAATGCCAAACTCACCCGTACCCAGCTGCTTGTTTACACAAATCGCATCGGGCGGTATGATATGTTTGTTGTTCGGTATCTTGCTCGGTGATGGACACACTTTAATCGGTTCCACACCGGAGGTCGGACTGTTGGCACTGTTTTCATCTTTGCGCGGTGTTTGCAGCAAACGGCGTATCTTGTTTAGGTATCCGTGCGGGTAATACTTTTCGTAAAACTTCCGCAGACGCCTGATTTCCGGTCGGGATAGTCCGCTTACTTGCCGCAAATCTTCATCGGTTGCGTACTTCAGATGAGTAACGTTGGTTATTTTCAGTTCGTTCCTGATGTTTTAATAGAAAGTTATTGGTTAGCAACATGTTTTCGGTTACTTTCCGTGCAGTAAACTTACTTCAAAGAGTTGTAATACTGCTGCAATTCGGCTTCTGCCAAAAACTCGTACAAATCCGGAACTTTTGGTTCTGGAATGATAAGAATGGAATGGGAATATCTGTAACAATTAAC
This sequence comes from Anopheles marshallii, assembly GCF_943734725.1. Classification (NCBI taxonomy): domain Eukaryota; kingdom Metazoa; phylum Arthropoda; class Insecta; order Diptera; family Culicidae; genus Anopheles; species Anopheles marshallii. The sequence goes on from NC_071327.1 coordinate 84,256,309, forward strand.
AATATACACTTTTCCAACCTGATCCAATATGCACTTGTGCGCTTACTTTTAAAACTCATATTCTTATGATATAAAATTGTTTGTTTGTATATAAGGTGGAATTGGTTGCACATTTGTATTGCTATTTAGTTTCTTTTGGGAAGTGAACAATGTGCTATTCCACAATACTGCGAATGATTAGGGAATGTTTGTGTAAACTATCGTACACACAGCTATTTAATCTTTTTTTTAAAAGAGATTTTCGGCATTTTCCCCCAATATTTACCCATGGTTGCTGTCGTATTCCACATCATTTTCACGTCAAATACGCTCTGTTATGTGCTATGCTGTTATATTATGCCCGCAGTTGATCATGTATCATGATATTAAGACGGCTCGCCCAAATCATTAAACTTTTTCCGCAGGTTCATCGAGCTTCAGGGAGGGTGGGTTGCAGTCAGGCGTACAACGATAGCAGTATTTGCATTCCAAAAGGGAATGCTTGCAGCATATTCACTGATTTCTTTCAATAATGCTCGTTTTAAATATCGTTTACACACCAGCTTGCAATGTACAATTTTCACGTTTTTGATGATTTTAAGAACTCCACTTCACAAGAACACGGGAGTTATATTTAGGACGACGGCTATTTTGGAACACTATAAAACTCCAGGTTGGAACAACAGCCTGGTATGCCACCATTGCTCAAGATGCAGCTTCGCTCTGGATTGTGCAATTGTCCAAAACATAAGAAGAATTGATATTGATTTATTTATGAAACCTTCTCAATCATTTCCAGAAAATTTTCTAGTGAAATATTTAAAAATTGCTTTAGATCCATAAAGATAAAGCGCAACAAATTTTAGAAAAATGTTCAAAACACCATTATGAACGGAACGACATTTCAACTCCAATGGCAGAAACGTCAAAACGATCGTTACTGCGTAACCTGCTCTTCTAGCGGTGATGGAAGTTGTTGACATTGTTTGACGTACGAGTCTTTCGGTGCGGGAAAGTGTTTAAATTGAAATGTGTTTCTTCCACACCTATTCGAACGTTGCTAGTGCAACATCGTGCAAAGTCGTTAACTCGATGCTTCTAAAAATGGTAGCTTGCTCGAACAAAGTAAGTGTTTATTGTGAATCCTCGAAAACCTCGTAGCACCACATTGGCTGTGCAGACTGTTTCCTGGAAAAAGCTACGGAAACTGTAAATTTGGCGTAAGTAACCCTACTCTATTTACATTTCGTTAATTAAACATATCGCATATGCAATCCTAGATCTCGATTGGAAATTGCGCAACTACGATATATGACCACTAGCAGGCGGTTGAGCATTTGATGTTCAAACCTGTGGAATAACTAAGAAAGGCTCAGCAAGCTAGACGCCACAGTCGAAAACACGCAACTAATCCCACAGTCGTTCATATAATTACCTATTTGCTAGGCGCTACTGCAACAGCCTTACAAAAGGATTCCTTTGAACCATTCACGTCTTTTGATTAAGATTTCCGATTTGATTAAGATGGTCTTCATCATTCGTCGCCTGGTAGATGGCGCCCGGTTCAGGATGGCTTCGGAAGCAAAGCTTTTATAGGTAAAAAAAAATCCTGTCCGTTTATTAGTCGTTTGTATTTTATTTATTATCGAACCACTTCAATTAACAAACAGTTACGTGTCGTTAGAGCCTACCCTAGGTAAGGTACACTTCCTATAAATCGTGTATATCAAATGAAGAAAAATGGTTAAGCATCCGATTGTGGGTTCTGCGCTAGTTAACCGTATAGTGAGAGTATGGTGTTACAATAACTAATGGTGTGATGGGAGTGAAATTTTACATAGCACACCAGCTGTTAGAGGTTAGTGGTTGGATTTCTTTGTTGATCAAGCTACATTCAGACATTCAAAGAACCATGTTCGTGTAAGAATAACTAACCAGAGGCTACTGCGTTTGGCTGCACTGCAAACTGGGGAAGGTCGCAAGATTGCTCTTATCTGCACCAGAAGCAGCAGAAGAGTACATTTGGGACTAAAATTTCCTATCTGCCATTCAAAGAGGCAAACATGGTCGAGATTTTGTATCAGTTCCTAATGTTAGTGTTCGATAGTAGTTAGCGGAAGATGAATCAACACTGAACCGAAGAACATAGACATTCAAGGTACTTTTGTTGTGGTCGTTAAAAACAATTTGCATTGGTGTAATCGAAATCTTTTTGCTATGAAATTGAGTTCTCTTAAGGCCGTTCGAATTGCGCATCCAGGGGCTGCGCCAGTTCCAATCGTTTGTTGTACACCATCAACGAATGGGCTCTCTCTCTCGTAATAGCTTGCGTGAAGGCACTTGTGTTCTACTAAAATTTGTGACGCTCGGTTTTGGCCTCGGTCAACGATCGCGTTTGTATTATGATGCTATTGCCATTTTTGAAGTAAGCAAATAATTCCAGAGCTGACCAAAACGCTCCAAACATCGAAACGACGAATGTTTGTCGCTGCTCTGTTATGCGCTTTGTCGTTGGTATTGATTTGTACGCGCAATCGACAGCTTTGCGATTGTTTGTTTTAAATAGTAGATATGACTATGACTAGCAAGACACTACCGTGAATTATATTAGTTGAATTTGTTTTGCTGTACTTTTTTTTTGGTATTACTCTTTGTTGCATCACAAATGTACGTTAATTGTTGGCAAGGGTGCGTTTGCTTGTTTTTTTTTTGCGTTTGTATGTTTTCATTTGGTGTGAGATGCCATGTTAACACATTTACTACAAAACATTTAAGCGGCCCTCAATCTTCTGGGTGGTTTGTTTGACGCGTAATTTTAAATCCGTGTGCTGCCGATGTTTTGAGAGGGCTTTAAAAGGCGCTCCGCAGGTTCAAAGTTTGGTCACGTAATTGCCCGGGAACGTTCCGAAGCATCCCGAACGTGCTGATGTGCCCACGTACCACCCATCGTCACATTTCTCTAAAACATAAACTACATCCCCTTCGAGCAGCTCCAGTTCGTCGGTGTTTTGTGGCTTGTAGTTATACAGTGCCCGATAGCTATGGAAGAAAAATTAAAAACAAAGGAACAATCAAACAGCCAATCGGTAGGGAAACTGATGCCAGCACACTTACGAAATTGGTTCGTTTGAGGTGTCTACGTGCAGGACTTCCGTTTTCTGTATCGTCTTCGTTTCTCGCACGATGCCGGGCGAAATACGGCCGTTGGTGTGCGAATTGTCGTAGTGCGTCGTGAGTGCACTTGTTACTCCGAGGGCTGACTGTTGCGGACTGCTGGCAATAGGTTCGATGTCGTAGCTCTCTTCGCCATCAATGTCGGTCAGTATCTGGGCAATAAAAGGACGATAACAGAACAGTTAACACCCAGAACACGAGGATTAGAAACCGTCCCGGTGATGACTTACCTCCACGTACGATACTGGAAAAATTCCTTTCTTGTACCCTATTTTGCCTTCGAACCAGTTGTCATCCACCCGTCTGGTAAGCGTAACCAGTTCACCCTTTAGCAGCGATAGCTCGACGGTGGTTTGAGCTGTAAAATTAAACTTTGCCCTGGCCTTTCCTTCCCGGGAGGGCTTTTTGGGCAACGGTCTGACATTGAAATTGTATCTGGAAAGAATCTGAGAAGACGGGTCCGGGTTGAAGTAATTTTGGTATTTTGGTAAACATCCGCTTGAGCTCCGGAGTACCTCGATGTAATTTGCCGGTAGCAGACCAACAGTGGCATTGTGTTCTCCTTCATACCAATTTTTGTCGATTTGGCGTCTCAAGTATATAATATCGCCTTTGCGAAAAGACAGTTCTCTAAAAAAGGGTCATACAGGGACATTCGGAGCATTATAACGAGTTTGTGAACTTTTGTGAGACAACCTACCGTACACTTTGGCCCTGAAAGTTGTACAACGCTCGAGCGATAGTTTTTGGCTGCTGAATGGTCTGCGGTTTGACCGACAGATCAGCCGCAAAGTCATCGTAACGGTTTAGCGGGATCGGAGATTTCTGAGATGGCAAGATGTTGTCCATGTGGCGTCTGGAGTGCATGTCTTCCAGCTCATGCATGTACTTCCGGCGCCGCTCTTCCTGGTAAACGCGTCGCATATGTTCCGCCTGACGGTACGCCAGTTCATCGTCCGGTATGGGATCCTTGTACTCAAACCGGACTGGCGTTTTGTAGTGGATGTTGACATCGCTCTCAATGTAGCGACGTGGAGACTCTACGAGATACAAATTGTTTTGTCCGATGTTGCTTAAGTGATTTCGAAACGTGAGTTAAACGCGGCACGCTCGTGTAAATAATAACCATTTGGAAATCATAATAACAAACTAGTGTGTCGTCTTGGGTTTTCCCGTACCGTCCACGTCAGTGTCAGTGTTTTTTGTTTAGAAGCATGCTGAAGCGTTTCATATTTTTCGGCACATCGTTGGATCAAAATGTGACTGTGCAAAGTAACGTTTTTTTTTTTTGTTGGCCAGACGAAGGTTACGGTTTGTTCGTCTCCAGATCGAAAGCTAAGGATTCCGTTTTGTTTCGTACCACACTTTCACTGCACTTCCCCCACTAAGTTGCCACTCAGTGTAACGTTAAAGCTCATGCGTATGCGAGATGGTATGTTGTGGAAGAAATATCCCCCATGTTTATAGTACCTTGACCGATGTCGGTGTCATTGCTCGTTTTGTCATTCCTGCTGCAACTGTATGCTCTTCGTCGTCTTGGGAGAAAGCTAGCGAAGCCGAGCATAAATCTTGAGACCATATCTAATCCCTGCAATATTCTTGGTTGGTGAATGGCCACAATTGCACAGATTTAGTCTATGCCAAAACGTTACAATAACTGCATTGGAGCTCATTAATTAATGTAACAATTTTCCTACCATTACAGCCGGCTTGTAAAAGTGCTTGAACGGACATTGATGACCACCCAATGTACAAGGTAGGTAGTAAAACGATATATCCACAACATATTGATGAGGGCGAAGTTACTTAATCTCGTTACGGCCGAGTGCTTTTGCTTCCTGGTCTATCATTTCGTGTGTTTTATTATTGCGATCAATTGTGTAAACGGTAGACATTCTTTTTATCAGAAGTTGTAGGGTGCGTTTTTGGGCACAAAGTAAATTAAAATTTCCCAAAAGAAACTCTACAATAGTGCTTGAATTTTAACGGTCCATAAGACCGTTCTGGTGGAAACTAAAAGCTCTTTCAAAACTACATCGCACTACATAATGCAAAGGCGCGATCATAAGGAGTTTCATAACTTACCGCGGCGATCTCGTTTTCTGTGTTGTTGAACACCTTTGATAACAAAGCTGATACGCATTTGTTCGTTCGCGAGGCAAACAGTTATTGCCGCCCTAACCGCAAGATCCAATAATAGTCGTGTTACTAATACCACGCGTTTAACTACACCTTGGAAGAAACACCTTTTGGTTGAGCTCAGACAATCTCTGAAGTAGCAAAACTATCAAAAGGAATTGCCGTTGAAGAACAAGAACTTACTGCTGTTCTTTAGCAATTCACCTGCAATAGCGTTATAACGGACGGTTGCTGTCGACGTTATGACGTTGGGGTTACGCTACGACAGAAAACCATTGCTTCTTCTAGGGGCAATGAAAAACCTTCATGCGTGTGACTAACGATGATACCGTTCGTTTCGATATACCTTCTTGAGAAACGAGCACAATATATACGTTTTTTTGCGTGTGTTTGCTGTCTGTTTAGTCGATGGTTTTTACATCACCCGTGGCAACACGTTCGAGCGTAACAACACACACTAGGGGTTGTGTGCAGTAAATATTAAAACAGTCAAATTACGAGTGAAATTCGTACATTCCTGACTACTGCGCTTTTGCAGGTCTACAACCCATGTATTATCACCGTTGACACTATTAACGTAGGGAACGTTTGATAAGCCATAGACACCGAAACCGTGGAGCGACCTTAAAATGTCTACCAAATACCCAAACTCCTTGCGAAAGGTTTAAAACATTACACCGCACCGCACCGCAAACACGCGTCCGAACTAATCCCGGAAACAACACACCAAGCAAACCAGAGTAGGAACGTGAACCACGAACCTGCAAACATATCCGTTTGTTAATGTAAGCGCGTCCGTCCGTGAAACCGTGAATCGCTCACACTGGCGAAAGCAACTGAACGAGTGACGCGACCCTTAACGCGCGTGAACAGCGCTTACCACCACCGAGCAGCGAAATCTTTTGCGAGCAACCTGCCACAAAGCCACGGCACAGGCGACGCATAATCGTCCCCACCCTTGCACAATGCAATGCGATCTGGCGCGCTCTCGCACTACTCGACGCCCTAGCAGGCGATACTACCGGCCAGCTTGTGTTGCATGTGGGCTCTCTGTTGTTTTTAAACCATTCGCTCTTTTTATGTGTCGTTTCAGTGTTGCCTCTGTCTCAGTCTGGTGGCTTTCGTGGGTACATATGTGTGGATATCGCATATTACTGTATGTTCAATTCACTCACGCACTGTTCATTTGCAACGCAATGTTGGGTGATTTTATGTCAGGCTAGCGATTAGAAGCGATAATTCTGCATCAGATAGTAAATATCAAGCTGCAGCAAATATTCTAACGATCTTTGTAGATGAATAGATCGGTTGATCTCGAGAAGATTCACCATCCGCCATTGAATCTTTGTCGGCTTTCGTCAATCAAAATATCCCTTTTTCGATTCACGGTGTGTGAGATAAAACAGCTTCAGGAAGCGTTTACTGCGCGGTTGGACACAAAGGCAGCGGCAATCAGCTGAACGAAGTTTACCGCGTGCATTACTTTCACCTTCAACGGCCCTTCTAACTTTCACCAATTACCCTTGCCGGTTGGGCAAAGTCGTACGAGCATATGGAGGAGGAGTGCCCATTGGGCAATCAGGGGAAGGTGGCAGAAAGCCACCAAACACCATTTCGGTTGCCAGTGTCGCTATACGGCGCTCGGTTGGCAAATGATCTGGTTGTGTGTTGTTTCGCGCTGTTGTTTGTTGTAAGATGTAATTAAAATGTGTTATTCGTTGTTCGATTTGCTGATCATTGATCGTGAGGTGGTTGGGCGTTTGGAATGAGTTAAGAAGATGATGCCAAAATTCCTCCCTCCCTAGCGATGATGGCCGTAATGTATGCATCCATTGGTGTTGCGCTGCTGCTGTTGGGCATTAACCGGACATGACTCACCTGCACCGTTTGCGGTGGTTGCGATCGGTGATGATGAAATTAGGGTTGGTAGTGGTGGTGGTGGTGGTGGTTGTGCTCCTTTCAGGGGGGGCGAAGGGAACGTGATGTGCGGTTCTAAAGGGATGCGCAAACGAATCGAAGACACAATGCAGTCGAGACAGGAAAAACAAATTGATTTGAGTTGGGGTAGGTGGACGATGATGGTGATTAAGAATGAGATAAAAGTAGAGGATCGCTTTGTACAACGATCTGTTAGTCGCTGTATCATTAGCGCCAACAACTTGCTAACTTTGCAACGCAAGCATGTACAGAGCGATAAGATGTGGAAAGTTGTAAATGTGCCGCCGAACCGGACAGAAATGAAAGATTAGGTAAAGGGTGGAAAGGAGGCTTCGGTTATGGTAGCGAGAGAGACAAAGTATGCAAAACGATTGTCAGCAAAAGTAATGTACATATATGGAGACGATCGTCTCCAGAAATCTCAACGCCATCCCTTCCTGGTAATAAACATCTCAAACGATGGTCTATGGAGGTTGTCTAATGTGTAAGCCTAAAATGGTAAAAATGAGCTCAAAACCTTCGAATGTAACGGACGGTTTGTCGGCTTGCACTCCCGTTCCGGTGGGTCTGTTGCCAGTCATTGATTGAATTTTCCTCCAGAGTGCTTCCACTTGAAGGCGTCGATTTGACTTCGATCGTTCCCAGGTTCTTTTTTCACCGCTGAATGGATTGCCGTCGGGGGTGAAAAACTGTTTGAGAGTATCGTCGTCATCGCTGTGTTGCGTCGCATGCTGTTTGGTGGATCGACGCGGTGGCGACGAAGAGTGCAAACGAGGCGGCACTAGTTGACGCGATCGGTGCAACCGATCCGGACTTGGAGCCGATCCTTTGCGCACAATCTGTCTGCCTGGCGGGGATTGATCCGGTGCAGCAAGCGAGCGTGCGTTGTCAGTGGGTCTGGGAAATTGGTGCGCAATCCATGCCCCGGACAAATAGCCAGAAATGTCCTTCAACTCACGTATATCCGGCACCGATGTGTACATCTTGCCGAGCAACGAAAGTTGTTCGCCAGATTCAAACTTACTTTTCAGCTTTTCGAACTCTTCACTACCGGAGGACGCACTTCGACGTCCACAGCTGCCCGCGGATGCACTTCGAGTCGTACCGGATATGTTTGGTAGCTGTGTGGATTGCAATACGGCCGGTTTTGTTGCGGTAGGTTGATGTGTGAGGGATGTACGGGTCGGCTTGATTTCACGCTTAAGCGAAGCTGTCTTGCTGATCACGTTTATATGCGGCATAAAGCGATCGTCCTTCCGAAAGGGATTTTTAGGAATGGGCGATGTGACGCGTTCCTTCCGTGACTTGCGGCTCCGGGTACGTTCAGACTGTACCTCATATTTATGTGTGATGCGGGATACGTCACCGGACTCGAGATGGCGCACGATCGTTGATCCTGTCGCAGCTTTGCATTGCCGTTTTGCGGAGTGTTCATGGGATCTCTTATCGGCCTCTGCCGATGGTTGGCAGCTTAGCTCCGAATCACTCTGATACTGACGTTCTGGGCTTGTCGATGGCGGTTGGCGCCATATGTTGATGTCTAGGCTTTCGAACTTATCCTTAATCTTTTTCACTTCACCCGTCTGTATGCATGTGGCGTAGTCCGGTGTGGAACTGCGGGAGCGCAGAGTGAATCGTTTGGGAGACAGTTTTCGCGCGGATGTTCGATCTTGCGACGATGAGGCAGTGTATGCGGAACAGGACACCGATCGCTTCTCGCCAAATAGATCCTTCAGATCGGTGAACGACTGGGAAAGTGATACCATGGAACTGCAGGTTCCTTTAGCAGCAGCAAGTACCTTGTTATCGGCATTTCTTTGCGTGCCTGATTCATTCTCCGAAAGCGACGAATCTTCACGGGCGTGATATATTGTTACCGTTGGAGTTTCATCAATTATTTGCTTTTCTTCGAAATATTTGATTTTGGTTTTGATGTCTTCAATCGGCACTTCTGGAGCATGGGTCAAGGACTGACTGCGAAAAATGACCGTTTTATTGGAAGTTTCCGAGGAAATGCTTTCCGTATCGCAGTAGGACTGGGGACGCTCCTTACGTATGATCACCTCGAACTCCTTGTCGCTTTCCTTGCGTGCTATGGGTTTTGCCGACTTGACGGGCTTGTCCCCGCTGACTTTTTTCAAATTACTCTCCAAAGACAGGAAGCGTGGTTCTTCCTTCGTCAGAATTGTAGGTCGAGCATGTTTTTTCTTTTTGCCAATCGACGGTAGCGTGTGATGTTTCTCCAGAATCTTATCCTTCAACTCTTGGCAAAGTGTTCGCGAGAGTGCTGCACGGTCAACTACTTTCGATGAGCTACTTTCAAACGTTGCAGCAATGTTGCTCGATTGATTGGGTTTGTCGCCGATTTTATTGCCGAATTTGGTCGTCTGTGTTCGAAGATGGCTCTCATTGATCTTATCCTGTGTAAGCACCGAATGGCTACGCACTTTGAGCAAACTTTCTAGCTTGCTAGCCCTTTCAGGCACGTTGATAACGTATTCTTCCTGTTGATGCACTTGTGATGTAACTCTGGTGGTCGAGGCCGGTTCTTTCTGCGCCCCCCCGTGGCTGTAAATTTCACTTAGTTGATTCTTGAGTTTTTTCATCTGCTCGAACGACAGCGTGCTGAGCAAGTTGCTGCTGATAATGTCGAGCGATTGCGGTTCGTCTCTTTTCTCGCCTGCGCTCGAATACTTTTCCTCCAGATGTGAAGCGACATCAATTACCGACGATCCGCGCCAAAGAGGTTTGTAGTAATCCTTCCGGTTTTCGAGATCACGCAGTTTGGCATCCTCAAAGCTGAGTGCCTGTTCGTTCAGTATGCACTTGAGATCCTCGACCGATTTTTCACGATTGCGAAGCCCTGTGTCTTGATCGCTTCTCCAGCGTACATCTTCCGGATCGCGTGGCAAAAAGAACAGATCCTTTTCACGTTGATCTTGCTTCAGTCTGTTTTTTATCTGGTTCAGCTCCCGTTCCGCCTTCTCCTGGTCGCGCACACGTTTCCAAAGATCGTAATCGATGATTTCTTCTTCGCACGTGCGCCGCGTTGGTCGTAAATCATTGGATGAAGACGAGGTAACGCGTTCTAACTGCCCGAGTCGCTCCAAACTGTTGTAGAAAGTGTTGAGATCGCGAAAGCGGCTTCGAGAAACACTAGGCTCCTGGGTAAGATTCAGCGAACGGCTGCGAACCAGCTCATCCTTTGGTTTTTCCAACCAAACCCGTTGTCCGGTGTTGCCGCTTAGGCTGCGTGTTCTTATGATTTTCTTCACATGTCCTTCTTTACCCTTGAGATACTGAATGCGTCGGCAGGAAGGTGACCGGGATGTACGTTGGGCAACCTGACACCGGCGACCAACAATCGTTCTCGGTGAATCGGTGCCGATCAGTTCCTCCTGTATAGTCGTACTGGTCGTGGTAGTGGTCGTTGTTTCCGCCGGTGGTTCACTGCGACTACGCTCATGGAAACTGTAATCTATTTCCATTCGACGTCCACGCACGTAGCCGAATTGGTTTTGATCCTCGGGTAGATTATCGGTAAGTTTGATCATCGATTCGAATCGATGCACTTGCTCGATAACGTCACGACCTACCTGACGGACGGTTTGGTAAGTCGCGGAGAGCTCGGAATTATGTTGTCTCTCCTTGGCTTTGAATTTTGAGGACGATACGGGTTTCGCCTGCGAGAGATAATAGTTGGATTGTTTCAGCGACGGCTCCGAACGGCAAGTAAGATTATTCCACAGCCGAGCCTTCTCTAGTACACTTGCCGGCTTCTCGTCTGTGTCGAGGTTGGATGGCGGTTGCGATCTTCCAAGGAATAGCTTCTGGAAAAAAGCGTCCGAACGCACATTATCCTTCTGTTGAATGAGTCTCTGTTCGTACGCATGTTGTAGCATTGTCGGTGATTTGGTTCTGAATGTCTTTAGACCACGATCAAGACTGCTGCCTCCTGTAAGGAGTCTTTGCTGTGTTTGAAGATAATTTCTGGTCGTTGCCACGGTATTGGACGGAACGCAGGAAATGCGAGATCGACGAGACTTTTGGTTGGTGGATTCGATTGAATACGTCGAACAAGATCGAGCGAGACTTTGGTTTGAGGATGTAGCTTTGAGTCCGAAAGCTTTCGACGCCTTCTGGAAGCTGGTTTTAATGGTAATGCTTGGCGTCGAAGTACGACCATTGTTCGACTTTCGATTAAGTGCTCTCTTCTGTAGTTGCTGTTGTGCAATGTCCTTTCCTTTAGTGGGCGCTGATGTGACCGCAATTCTGAAGGATTTGTCTTCCTTTCTATGGTGCGACGCAGGAGATAAAACTCGGTTTAGACTCTTGTTAGAAGAGTAAATACTTGACGCACTTCGGAACGTTCCGTTGGAAGAGAAGCGTTTTAGAGACGATCGCTCGGAGCTTTCCACTCTGCCAACGATCGGCAGATAGGAACTGCGTAGCGCTTTTTTAACTTCATTCGGCGACTTAAGTTCAGGGTTGCGCAAAATGCTCGTGGAAACTGCCATAATTTTGGGCAGCTTCTCTTCGATGCGCTTTTTTTCTTCGGCAAATGTGCGTTCCTTCGAGATGCCGCGACCAAATGCAACCGGACTTTGGCTCGATTTGCGCAGCTGTCCAGTAGGGCTGCTGGAACTTGAGCGGTAAGTCGCCACGGTGAAGCGTTTTGAAGCAACGCGAGTATTATTTTCTTGGTTTTTCTCCTCCTTCATCATTGACGCAGACGTTGCCATGATCGAAGAGCTTGAGGTGGTGGCCTGAGCACCACCGAATGATAATGGTCCGGCAGATTTCGATCGGAACTTTGCCGTTTGCTGATTGCCTGCTGCTGTAGTGGTTGTTGTCGTTCGCTCCAACATCGTGCGTCTGTTGAATGTATTCGTTTTCACCTGAGACATGATCTTCAGCGTGGAGTTACTGCGCGACGATTTACGACTTGGTGGTACGGGCGGCACAAAAGTACGCGGTTCCTTGAGAAATGATCCGAACATGTCCAACGGGCGGTGTATGTTTACGATAGGGTAGCAATTGATATTTTCCAGTGCATGTGAAGTATTGTTACTGTCGCCAGTGGAATGTCCTGCGTAAGCGATGTTGGAATTATTGCTGCTATTACTTTCCTTGATTTCCACCAACAAGTCCGACTCGATTGCTTCTTCGTTACGATCTGTTAGAAATAGGAAAGGATAGGCCGATCCACAGAAATGCATCCCGACAAAAGATAGTTTAATGAAAAATGGTACTTTAATTGTAGTGCAACATTAGCCAAGTGCTTCGAAGCGACACCGTATGCCGTTTGCTAGTGCCATTTTCACACTCACACTTTTGCGATCCACACGTTGCTGGTACAGACGGTTGCTATATTCGGTAGTTTATACATGTGTGCACAATTCTTTCTCTCGAATATTTCACACTTTTGACCAAGCCACTCTTCAAGAAAGTAGGAGTTCGTTATTGATTGAGCTGGTGGTTAAAATACCTTGAGTTTTGCATGTGATGCTTTCGCGGTTATGCGAAGGTTATGTGGGAAGAGGGATAGATCCACAAAAAAAAACCCCTGCAACGTCACCATTAACCCATATCCGTTCGTGTTGTACCCAATTTGAATTAGTATTCTATAGTATTGTATGAAATGTAAGCGTAGATTTCATTCACCTCTTGTTACGTTATGAAGCTAAAAAAGATGTAACAGTTCAAGAGTCCCAGAAGCAGATGTTAATGACTAGGTCAGGTACAGAGTGAATGATAGTTGTACAACGTGATGAAGAAGGATGTGGTGTACTGTTATTCGATTGTGAAGACTTCCCAAACTTACCTTTTGGCCGTTCTGGAGCAGGTTTGCGGAAACCTTGCAGTGGAATCTCACCTCCTGCTTGCATGGTTTTGTAGTACTGCTTTTGCTCCACGGGACTTAGAGCTGCACTAACCGGTGGCTCTCGTTTTCGAAAAACTAGCGTTGAATCACTTTCGTATCCCTGTTCCTTAAGGGCTCTGCAACGATACAATGTGACATTGTTCATTAGCTTAATATCAAGATGCAATTGTGTTGCGGTTGAGTGTATTTACCTTGACAAATTTCCTTCGGTGTATGTTTTACCGGTGAGTTTCTGATGTTCTAGTTGCTGCGAAGAGATAATGAATTAGAAATAGTTATCTTCGTCAAGCATTTGACAATTGATTGTAAATTATTTAACAGAATTTTCAAGCTGAAGCTACTGTTGAGTTATACGCACAACGAGTTTGTCTTTTATGTGCAATTATATGTGTGAGTCGCATCCATCTTTGGAGTATGCAGGATAATCATATGTTGGAATGCTAATATCGCTGATGTGTCTTTAGTGGGTGTTTGTGACGTATACACGAGTTATTTGAAGATGTAAATGTTAGTTGTGTTAATCGTAAATTGTATTTCCAAATCCATGTGAATGTTTCTGAGTTCTGAGCTCTTTGCTACAAGCGATAACGCAATCCTTATTGGTTATAGTTTGAAGTGTGTTAACGCAATGAATAGCATAGTGCGGTAGAGAGTGAACGATCGTATTTCGTTTGAAATATGGGGAAGTATGTTAAGGAAGTTAGCAACAGTAGCCTAGGTGAAACTAAAGTAACGATCGTTGCATAAAATGTCAGCTGTGCAGGAGTAGCATTTGTATAGTAGAAGTGTAAAGCAAAACACTCATGAACCAGGTGTCTAACAGTGTGTGAGTAATTGAAAGAGAGTAGCAAAATTAAGGATCGTACCCCGTTAAAAATGTCCATTACTTCATCCCACCACTGTGATTTTGGGTGCGCGAGTTTTGTAATGGTGCGCACGGTCGCACAACAATAGGTGTAAGATCGTTAATAGAGGACGTGCCATTCGTGAAATGAGAAGAGGAAAAATATTCTGACTGATTACTCGTGATTTTTTGTTTCTTCTCTCGACTGTACGAAGGTAATCAAATATTTTGCAGAGCGATTATAGAAGCATATTGTTTTGCTTTTTTACACGCGCTATTTCATCAGTTGCTGCTGAAATGATTGGCGAACTGCTTATGCCTATCGCCTGAGATAGATAACGAATGGTTCCTTCTTGCAGCCATCCAATTGCGTCTTATTTCAGTAACGTTACCTCTTTAGATTCTTTTTCCGAAATCGAGGATCGCCCCGGTGTGTAATCTTCTATTCTTCCTGGTTGATTTTTGTACGATGCATGTCCCGATTTCACCGACTGCTGATGGTACGGTTGCGGTGTTGTCGGTTTGCTTTGCAACGTGTTGAATCTAGAGTAGAGAGGCAGTTGTTACACGTTGCCAAACAGTTGCAGATATATTGACACTCACTTGTTGTAGCTGGTGGGACTTAAGCCAACAGGAGTGCGTCTTCGATCGAGGGTACTGTATTTGATGCTGTAGTCTGAATCGTAGTTCGGTTCGGGCTCCGACTGATAGCCACTCGATTTGTAAGGATAACCTAAAACCATTATTAAACCAACGATCAATGAAAAAATACCACACACGGATTTTATTAAGCGTAGCAATGAAATGCAAACTAGCATGCGTGCCCCCAAGCGAACGGTGATATAACAAAAGGTAAAAGTGTAAGTTTGTTGCAGTATGTGCCAAAAAGTTATGATAGAATTATAAAAGCTGCATGATAAAACGGAAGGATGCAGCGCAGTTGATGGTGGTGGCGCATTTGTACTATTATGGATAAGATTAAGCAAGCAAAGACTGATTCGTGTAGCTAGTGAATCAGCTATGGCTGAAGATAAGAGCGATTGATATCACCTCTGCGAGTTTTGTATCGTACGGTAACATAATCGTCTGAAAAGAAACGAACGTAAACGATGAAATATATGTCCTGTGGTTGTATGCCCTTTGTTTTCAAGATAAAACAAAGTGAAGCTCGCAAAGCAGAAGGAACTCACCATCTTCGTGCGTTTTGTGCAGCGTTTGGTACATTTGTTTGTACCATTTATCCCGATTCCTTTCGTCAATCTCCTAAAAGTGATACATCAGTAAGCTCGTTAGGCGGTTCTCGATGGTTTTGTGCATCAAGGTATTCGGTACTTACTGATCTTAACGTGAGTGGCATTCCTTCCCTGGAGATGGGGCCAATTCCTGCGACTTTGTTTGCCGGCTGTTGCATTTGTCGCTCCTGCATGACGTCACCGGTTGCTTGCAAAGAGGCACTGGATTGTTCTGCTTTATGTCCTTTAAGTAGTAAGTTAGTATAAGATAATGAAGGTGTCGGGTGTCCTTTCACTTTCTTTCCTGGCACTTACTTATTGGTGGGTTTTGGTAGCTGGTTTGATTTGTATTAACCACGCTACCAAGCTGAGAGGTGTTCGTCATCAAGGACGACGATGAAGTACGTACGGTACTAGCGGTTAAAGTTGAACTCTTTTTCAAACTTTCTGTAGTTTCCAAACCATTTGGTGTAGCTGTTTTTCCATCTAGATCAAAAGTGTTGGTTATATGTTAGTTAATGTGCCGTGAAGTTATGGAAAACCGGTGACTCCGCCTTAGAAAAGTGAAAAGTGTATGTCACGCTATTGGTTTGATCTTGATTGTTTGCAAAAGAAAATGGATGTCAGGTACATGACAGGTGAGATCCAGTGTGCTGCAGTAGTGTAACCGGGTAAAAGGTATATGCCCAAACAACAAATCACAATTTGGTGAAAAATGGTGCTCTCGGCAACTGTTGGTTTTGTATGTTAGGCTACTGACTTACCTTTAGACTTCAGAAGTGAATTTATAGTTGGTTCCTGTGAGTTGGTCGATCTTGGCAGTGGTGGAAATCGCACTTGATATCCTTGTTCTGGTGGTGGTGGAGGTGGTGTGGATATTTTGGGCGAACTAATTGCTGCTCTGTTGGAGCCGGAACTCTGAATTGGGATCGTTTTCGGATGGTCTGCTACTGTCAGCGGAGGATTGTAACCCGGCTGATTCCACGGAGCCGTTACCACTGCCGAAGGATCGGCAGGCGACGGTGTGATGGTTCTTCGTGTAGGTGTTGGCGATTCGAATCCTATCCGACGGAATTCGCGGCGTTCGGATAGTGGTGATGGTGGTGCGCTTCGTGGTGTCCACACAGGAGACTGTTGTGATACGTTGGTTTCGTGCTGTGATGGTGATCTTTCGGCAAGCTCTGCTTTGGTGAGGACTTCTGTGGAGCGATTAAAGGGAGACCACACTCCTGGAAAGGATAGATGAAGTAATGGCGTGTTAGAATATGGATAAGCAAATTATGTTCGTTTTAACCAAACACATATACCAACACAGCACCATAAAGAACGATTCTAAAAGCAGGATATAATACAGCTTTTGCCTAAAATATGAGGTTGCACATACAAAAACACATACTAAATGTGTTGTTTTAGTATAATATGTAGCAAAACGATTATTCTCTTTAAAACGGATGAATATTTCATGTTGTTTCATAAGCCGATGTTTTAAAAGCTAAAAAAGTTGCAAATTGGTATAGCCATTGGTATAATAATATGGACATCAAAGTTTTCCAAACTGTAGAAGAATTAATCAATCGACCACATAGCTTTTCATAATTGACTCGTCCATCGGATGCTGCCCATCGACACACTTTTACCATCTCAATAAATTTCACACAATCAAGATACATTTTTATAAAATTTTGACAGCCATCAGACGCGATGCTCTGAGGTGTTCTTGCTACAGTGGCTTGAGTTTTTTTTGTTGCTGTTGCTTCTTCTATCGTCTGCAACGAAACTTACAATCATGTGGGTGTGATTCATCTCGTTTCTACATCTGCTTTCCCACAGACATGTTTCAAACCAGCGTCCCTGTATTGCGGTTTGCTTATGGTAAACCGAGAGGCATTACAAAATTAGGACCGTGCGTTTGGATACAGATTTTATTTATAAATTCGTCATTTTTCGACAAACCAGATCTGAGATGAACCGCCAACGTGTTTCAATGCTTGGACGGCTCGGTAAGCAGAGTACGCATGTTTAAAGGGGTTACGTTACTTAACTAGTGACCTAATGGTAGTAAAGTATAAGTTTTAAAACTTTATGATGTACAATGGTTCAGGCTCATATACAGCGAGGATTTACGGTCTACAAAACCTTGTCAGAGTTCAACATCAATTACATTAAACTGTATTGTTTCTTTTTTTAAATGTAAGTGGTGCAAAATTTTGTACCAGCTTTAGTAAAGTTTGAATAACTAATATTTTTCGTTGTTTAAATTATTACCTACATGAAGAGATGAACTGTGCTATATGCTCTTGATGTAATTTTGTAAAGGTCCTCTTTTATTATTGCTGTTCTGTATACTTTGGAAATGTGCTAGTAAACATCATATTTTTATTGATTATCGACAGTTCACTAATCATTCACACTCATGAGATCTTAGTCTTAGTTTGCCTACATTACCACAGTAAAACGATCAGCAGAATTTGATCTTCATGTGTACATCTGGACCCAATTTCTGCCATTTACGCTCGCAACAAAACAGTTCTAGTTCGCGAGAACGCAACGGTAATGGCGATGAATGTTGTTTTGTTATTGCTGTTCACTTTCGCTTGTAAACATTCGCGTGTAAATGCTTTGCCCGCGACTCTAAATTACATCATTAGGTACAAGAAAAGACGATGAACTAATCATGGTCCACATCATGAGGGTAATGACGATCGTGATCGAGTAACATGATCCTGGCGCGATATATGCGTTTTGGAAAGTTAATAAATCCATCCTTTGGTTGCATGGAAAGTTTTAAAAATTTTCATAAAAATTCTTTTTTTTTCAACGGTGTTTGGTGTTTGGTGATTTGTTGTGGATCGTTAAATTTGGCAATTGATCGTAGAGGGATGACTGTTTGACAAACCAGCACTTACCTAAGCTAGAAGTTTTGGCCTTGAATTTAGGTCCAATTTTAATCGCTGTTCCGCTATCTGCAATCATACCATGTCAACATGTAATGGTTACTCTCTGTTCTATAGTTTGTTGCACTGTCCCGAATAATGTGTGCGGCAAAACAATTTCACAAAAGGATGATTTACTATGTTGTGACGTTATTTCCATACTCAGTACACTTGTGGAAAAGTGTGTTGTGTTGGTTAATGTTGTTGCTATCAACAGCCACGCACACATTCTGTTTGGTGGTGATCAAGTGTGAGAATATTGGGGCAACGCTGGACTACTAACCCTGACCCATATTCGTCGGCTTTTCAATCTTCAAAATAATTTGAACTTGTTCCGTATCGATGTTACGTCTGCTATGCTGTGGTTGGATTTCGATCCAATTTTTCTTCACGCCGTGTTTTTGTATTGCCCAAAACTATTTGATCATTCACTCCATAAAAACTATAGTACACTGCCACTAGAATTGATCAATGAAACACATGAAACATGTAACATGTGTGCGAAAAAAAACCAAAGAAAGAAAGAGATCCAGCACAGTTCTTGTAGTAAATCACGCACGCAACTCCGATCAGGCAGTTAAGTTCAACGCGGGAACTAATCGTTGTACCTAAAGCACACTGTTTTCATCAAAATTCCATCACGCCAACGCATGTGAAGGAATGCAGCGATGAATGCTTCATATTGATTGATTTAATTTAAATCCGTTTTCCCGTTTTTCATCAACAAGTGCCTGTGAAGCGCTTAAATCATATCCATTGTTTCTTGAAAAAGAAAGACACAGTAACACACAATCTTCACTGCTGTTACAGATCTGTTTCGAAGGTATGGTATACGGGTGTTTAAATTTAGCACGTTTCGTTAATGGAAATTTGTTGTAACTTTGTCACAACAACAAACTTCCGTCGCAACAAACTGCTGCCGCCTGTACCGTCTTTTAAAGTACACGAAATAGTCGAATGGTATGAAAATGTGAAAAACTGTGACTGTACGGTGAGACTCTATTGGTTAGACTACGCGCGAAGAACGAGCTATTGGTCGCCTCGATCGTTCGGGTTGATTTTTCTCACGATGCCGTCGTGTCGTCCGGCATAACGTATTCTTTTGCTCACGTTCAACTGTATCGCCGCCCGTGCGTCAGTGTGTGTTGACCATGCGCACTTGTAATTGCAGGGCGCACAACGGCCAAACCGTGTGTGGTGTGCCCTTTGGATGGCGGCCAATATTGAATGAAAATATATATATATATATATATATATATATATATATATATATATATATATATATATATATATATATATATATATATATATATATATATATATATATATATATATATATATATATATATATATATATATATATATATATATATATATATATATATTTATATAAATTTCATTCGCATCTAATTGTAACGATACAGCGCTTATTTTGCTCTCGAAAAATGGACATTTGCTTTACGGACGCAGACAGAAAAGGTGTGCTAGTCGTAGTAGTACGGTCTTGTTTACCATTTTTTCACACCGACACTCGTGCCGCTTTCGGAGCATATATTTGCGTTCAATGGCTAAAAATAATAATGTGCCCGTTACGGGTTTCCACCTCCGATTTCCCTTTTTCCCTCGTTTTCCTCCCCAACGGCAGGATACCACACCGATTTTGCGTTGGTGTAGGTATTCGCGTCGGGTGGCATCAAACTTGTTGGACGTCAATGTTTTCGAAGACTTTTGATCTAGACGATCAGCGCCAAAAAGGTGGTTGGACGATGATCTTACACGTAGAACAGTATGCGTCGGTTGTCAATTACTACAGATCCGAACAAAGATCAATGGTGTCGAAAGAAAAAGAGTTTCATGGTGTACAACGTGATGAATCATCAGGAAACGTCTGACACGTTGACGTATACGATCGTGCCTCTAAAATGAAGACACAGCAATGACAATTCAAAACTGCTACTCGGTAAAGCTTTTATCTCACCAACAGTATTAACTTGCATTAACGTCTTCGATCGTACGATTGTTTCCGCATCGTTTAGTTGATCTTGAATTGGTGGTTGTGTACCAATATACATTATTATTGTTAGTAAAATAACTCATTTACAGCAGCATACTGAGCACAGTTGTGCACAGTTTAATTAAATATGATGCACACAGTTAGGGAGCTCGGGAAGTAAAAGCGCATTAACAAGTTAATAACCGGGGCAAGACATCGTAGGTGAAACACATGGATGTAGGGAGGATACATTCGCGAGAAAGGATGCAGTTCCTCACAGACACAAGGCATAGGCAGCTGCAAGGAACAATCAAGGGCTCAAACGTACCGTGAGAAAACAAGAAATCTTTAGCAAGCACTAGTGCGTGATCGATTTCATGCAGCAAGTCAATCCCGGAGAAGTTATTATTATCCACAGCAGCACAACAAACATCTTCATTTCTACCGTAAGTCGTACCGGGTTTCTGCTGGATCGGCGATTGTCCGGCCGTCGAGTTGTTGCAAATCTTACGCACGTGCGACGTCGTATCGCACACACTTTCCGTCGAGTTCTGTCGAATTTGCTGTTCGAATTGTTGACACTTATCACTAACGCTAACTACCACTTCGGCGGACGCTGGATCGTTCTGTGCCGGGCTATTATTGTCAGTTTCGATATGCTGCTCTACCTGTGGAGTAGTAGCTATTTTCGGGACTTGCGCAACCGCCGGTAGAGTGCTCAATTGTTGCTTTTCTTGATGTGTGGCAATAAGTGCGGCAACATTTACTTGGATCTTCTCCGAATTGCTTTCCTCTATCCGATCCTTATGTGCGTGATCGTGGGGTTTCTTTGCAACGGTGCCTGCAACAGTGCTCAACGCATCGATAGGTTTTCTCTGAGACGCGGAGGAAGTTTTGGGCGTAGAGAGAGGGATTCGGGACGGAGAAAAGTTTCGTACTAAGAGAACGTGTCAAACAGGAATATAGAAATAAAATCATATTGATAAATAATCCATGCGCAAAAGATTCTTCTTATATTAACAAACGGAAGGAAAACAACACGAAATAGTTGGGATATTGGTGTGTAACAGATAGAATCGATTCTTACTAAACATTTTATTGTTATGTCTTATTATTTCACATTAAATGGGTTTTCACAGCTTAGCTCTTTTTGCATAGTTGAATTTGCGATAAAATGATAAACATAGTTCGTATAGAACAATAGACAAAAGCATTGTAAATGGAGTATTTTTGGAAGCTGTTGGTCTAAGACTAATCTTTCGATAAATATCGTTGTCAGAGAATGTGTTAAATGCTGTTCACAGAAAGGACAAACATAATCTTAGACAGGGCAGTTGTTGATCATTTGCGGAAAAATGGGGCTATGAGTCGAACGACACTCCACATAATAACTCCAACGCCCATAGAAACAAGAATGGACATCCAGTACCTACTAGAGCTATATGTTTCATCCGGCCGTTCCGTAGACTCACCGGTATGCGCAGGAGGTTGCTTTGCTGGTACGCTATTGGCAGCAACCGTCGGTTTGGTGTCGAGCAGCTTCCTCTCTGCGATTGCTTCTCGTTGACGAATTTTCCTAAATTCTTTGAATTCTGCTTCGATATTTTTCCTGGTCGCCGTTGGCGTCGATGGTGCACTACGGATCTTCATCGCGTTTTTTGTTGCCTCAGCAGCCGCAGCTTGTGAAGCCATTAGATCACGCACGCGATCTTTAACTTTTTTAACCATAAATTCTTCATTATCCGTGGAGGAGTTGGTGGAAGCAATCGGGGGTAAAGGGGGAGGAGGCACGGGACCAAACTCACGAAGCTGGACCGCCGAAGAATTTCTGCTTATCATGTCCTGGTTATCGTGATTGGTTCGTTGTAGATTGCGTTGCTCACGCTGATCCCTAAATGTCAGACTGCTGGCATCTTGCTGTTGGTTGTCGGAACCGATACCACCATGCATAACACTGACCATGTTCGAATTTTTAACATTGGACATGCTAGATCTTTCAATTACAAAATCATTTTTTTTCGAAACGTAATATTTTTTGGTGGCTTCGGTTGTTGCATTCGGCTGGGACGCTGCGTGCTTGGGCACAGTGATTGCTTGCAATTCCCTTTCGAATCTTGCTGCTTCTAGTTCCAGCTTGCGAAATTCATCTTCTAGCTCTGCATCTTTCAAACGACTTATTTCGGTACGTGCATCGGTAGCCAATGTTTGCCTATGGGCTGGTGGGGAAGCGTCTTCCACATGATTTAATAATGGCACATTGTTGGAAGGGAGTTTTTGTTCAACCGTTCTACTAGGATGTTTGTTGCTTGCTACGTTATTCATGCCAGGTCTAGTCCCGGAGACTAAGATTTCATGGTCAGTATTACGTAAATTCGGGGGCAATACGATATCTTCGGAACTAACAGCACAGTTCTTCTGTCCACCATGATCTTCATGAGCCTGTTCTATTTTTGCTGCACGGTCGGCGTTGCCCTCGCCGGTACTAGCATCACGGTGAACGGGAACGGGATCGTCTGGCTGGGGCCACATCAAATCTCCTACCAAGCAATCCCCGTAGTCCGTTGCGACTGGGGATACATTAGAGGGGTTGTTTGTCTTCTCTTGATAATGCGTTTCACTCGAATCGGCAGTGCGACCGTTCACTTGTATGTACTTAAGCAAAGCACTTTGGTCATCGATCGATCTCCTCGACGGTTCTGGTCGTGGTTTAACTGATGCTACTGCATCGACACAATTTTGCGTACTATTTTGATTAGCATCTGCATGATCAATTTCACTAGAATGATCGCCACTATGAGCTTGAGCATTTTTGGCTAGGCCGTTCAATCCGGCCGTACTCGAAGAGAGCGCCTCTACGGTTAACGGAACTAACTGCGCAGGTGGCGGTGTATCGGATTTGTCGACTTCTGCCGATTCGACCGTATTTTGACCCAGATTAGTCACCAGATTTGCATCCCCTTTGGCTGGCGGTGGAGGCAGCGGGATTGCCGTTACTGACACCACCTGCGCCGCAACACCATTCGCTGGTGGAGGTGGGGGAGAAAAAGTCTGGTGTTCCTTTTTCACAGCGATTGCAACCCCCTGGGATTGATCTCCGCGGTGCATGATTTCCTCAATCAACGGTGGTGTTTTACCGAGCCGAACACAATGATTCACAGTGCAATCGATGTCGAACTTGGGTACACAATCACGAACGATCACCGAGGACCACGGGTCCTTCAAAGCCTTGATGACATATTCATCATTACCGACGACAGCCGACGCGCGATCACGATCTTCAACTACTAACGAAGCGCTGCCATGCTCGAGGGTGGACCCTACTATCGAGTTTGTTTCGCTACTCTCCAATGTTTGGTCATGCTCGCTCATTTTCTCAACGGTGGCGTGCAAGATATTAGGGATGCTGCTCGTAACGTCGCAACGACGCTCACATTGATCTGCACCAACGTCACCAGCTAACGCACACCCTTTCGCAATTTCGTCAACATTCCCAGAGTCGGATGTGGGGTTCGTTTGTGAATTGTTAAGCTGCGCAAGCGCCTCACAATCTCCACTAGGGTTGAGAATATTTTGACTCAAACATTGGTTTTCTGGGATGACAAGATGTTGCCTACTGTCGCCGGTTCGCCGCTGCTCAGCGTCTTCGGTTGCTTGATGCAGGTCGGGAAAGTGAGAAGGAGTGGCATTAGAAGGAACACTGTCACCAGCAGTTGTACAGCGTGTCTGGTACGACTCGCTGACTTCAGGAAGAAGTGCGTTTGATACCGAGTTGTTGTTACTCTTGAGAGTGTCCAAACGATACGCAGAAGATGTGGTGCTGCCGTCGATTTGGTCGACAGGATGCGGAATGGTGTGGCTTTCTTGTCCAAACTTTTCCACCGTGTCCTCTCGATTGTCCGGCTCCATGTCGCTAAGATCATCGAGACTGCTGGAGCTGGATCCGATGTTGATGACCTCGACGTGCATCACCTCACTGCTGACTATCTCCGTGGTGCAGATGCTTCTATACTCCGTTGGTGCCATACTGCTCTCCTTGGCGTCCACCAACAGACATGTTGTCGGAACCTGTTGCTCGTTTTGTTGAAAGTGCGGTGGTGCAGCGTTGTGAAGTGTGGATCCTCCTCGTCGTCGTTTTCTCTGCTGTCGGTAGCGTAGAAAATCGCGCAATACATTGACAGAGCCGAATTTTGTCGTAACGCGCTCGACACCGGTTTCGTCTCCACTAGTGTGTTTGTCCACCTCCGTTGTGCTAGCTTGCTTTGGCGATGGCGATGGCAAAATGTGTGAATTTTCACTGTCACTACAATCGGTCAATTCTTCTTCTCGTATAATTTCGAGCGTTGCACGTGAAGGTTGTGCTGCTGTGGCACGATGATATTGATGCACCAGTTCCGAATCAATACTATCTTCATACTTTCTTATCGTCGAAGACGATAACTCGTGGTTTTCTACAACTTTTTCTTCATCATCAGTTTCATCGTCGAGCTCTGTGATCGTTATCGATGGAGGGCGGTAATCATCCGCAGCAGAATTGTTATCCTCCTCGTGCTTGCCTGTAGGCGATTCCACACGATACGCAATACAATCTGGCACATTGAGATGTTGATCCATCCTGTGGCAGGGTCTCAAATCAGCTGTTCTGCTTGGTCGTCTCACTGGTGATGTAGATTCATGGTCGTTGCGACGTTTGTGACTGCGACGTCTGCCACCGATACACGAACTGCACCTCATGTTTTTCGATTCAAAAAAGCAACTCTTTCTACCTACACCGTCGCGCACCGTGCATTCGCATACAAGCACTCGTGTAAATGCTATCGTATCTGTGACTTATCGTATCCGGGACCGAACCAACACACAACTGTACAGAACACTGCGGCCGCGAATGTTAGGTGGTGTGCTATGCTGACAGCCATTATCAATGTCACTGCCGCGAATAAAAAGTGGGAACCGAAACGAAACGTGCGCAACGCGAACGAACGATGATTTAGGTAGGTAGAGTGCCGGATTAGTAGACACAATCGCCGATGCGATAGCACCACACCGAATCATTGTCTATTGCCAAGCGGCATCCATTATGCCACATACTGCCTTAAAGGAAACAGTTGGTGTAGTATACTACCTTTTGCTGGCTAATTTAGCGCACACGTTTCAAATGTGTCAAAGCAAACACAACGCGCACCACACATCGTTCCGAAAATCTTCTTTCGGAGCTCGCGTCCCGTTCCAACACGTGACTTGAATCGAAAGCAGGCAATTTGCCATCACACCATCGTAACACTGAATTGCACTACATCTAGAATCATAATTGTGAGGAACTATAATTCTGTGAGTTCTGTGAGATCGGGTGACCGTTCTTTCCACTGTTGACGTAAAACAGACATGCAGTGTTACATCCAATCACGCGCTTGTTTCGGCGGGTACGCTCCCGAGAACACTGGGGCGTAAAACTAAACCGAATGTTGCTGAAGTATTTGAACCGCTTGTGATAAAATATTGATCCAATCTGGCACTTCAACAATCTCCTTTCGAGCTAAACAAGCGACAGCGCAAAGTTGATTCACGTTTCTGGTGTATCGCGGCGCCCTGGCGGTAACCAAGACTATGCCAAATCTTCATACACGGCGGCGGAGGCCCCAAGTGTTTCTATTCCGTGCACACCGGACCGGCTTTCGAGTAGAAGGTTTGGCAGTAAATGTGAAATGGAACGATAAAATGGCAAAAGGGGTGTTTTTCCTTTTTGAATACCACTTGTGTAGATCGTCTAAAGCGCACTGCCCCCGTATCGTCACGATCGAGGTTTTCCTTTTGCGTTTGCCCTTTTCCTATCCTATGCTTCGTAGTTATTTTGTTCCGTCTGATTCAGCAGCAGCCTATACACGCATTTTGTTTGTATTTCACAGAACCGAGTATTGCACTGGGTGAGAAGAGAGAATGCGCTCACGAAACTGCCACCGCTGCGGACTGGAAACTCAGAATGGTACACACGCGTTACGCTATGCAGCTTCACTTTTTTCATTGACAACTGTGTGGCCGCTTCTGCATCTTGAACTGTAGTCTACTTCGCTTAGAATGTATAAGTTTGCCCATTCCAGGCTGTTATCAAATTTACTGATAAGGGGTTACACCGTTTCCCTGGTACTGCTAGCCTTGTTTAGGTGTACGACGATGTCTACGTTGCTCGTTGCGCGCGCGTTGTAGTGTAAAATGGTAAAATTGTAAAGTTTTTTTTCTTCGTTTTCTATTCCGGAAGCGTTATCGAAGTGAGCAGCACCAATATCGGAAATCCCGATGTTCCCTAATGCTAGTGGCACCGTGGTAGCCCATGTGGGTTGGAGTTGTGTAGATTGATGGATGGGGCAGTGTTCAGATAGGTTTAATGTTTCAAGTTGACGAAATGATTTAATACTTGAATCGACTTCAATAGCTTGAAATCCATTAGGTTTCCACATCGGGTTTACGTACGTAGCATAACATAGAATTTAATGATTTGAATGTTCTGTTCATTCTCTTCTAACACGTCTATCTATTAAAGTTGACTTGTTCTCCCCTTATATTATATGATTGTCGTATTCAATAATTCAAGTACCTGTTCGTTTGTAATCCGAGCTTTCCACTTGTTGATTGTTTCCCTCAGAATTGTTTACAGGAATGTCTGAAAATAAGTTGGAAATTGAGAGGTACGTTAGAATAAACGGTAATGGAAGAAGAATATAAACAATATTAAGCAAATCGGTAATTCGATATAGCGTTGATCATATTTTCAGATGAACCCATGTCCGAATATTGTCTACATTTAGGCGTATACAGTCACTGCCTTTTACACGAAACGTACGCAACATTGTGTTTATTAATACAGAAAGAATGTCCAAATGTCATTTGCCCCTGACTCCTATAAAAAAACTGTAGACCGTTTTTGTAAAAAGTTCAGAAAATTTCTTTGGTGAAAAATTGATCTTTGTGATCATATGACATTTGTTTACATTTTTTACCACTACATCGTCAAGATCTTGTTGATAAAAACTTCAAACGATGAACGAAGTTTTATCTACTCATAACTCATAATAACAGTTCATATCAATTTGCTTTCCGGTGGGTTGACTAATTTTAGTTTTGAGACCTTGTGTTTAACAAACACGATAAGTTCGGTTGTGGCTACACCTTACGCTTTCGGAGCGCAGTATCGTATTTTGTATTCGATGGATTGCGGTTTGATACAAAAAAAAATCTGGCAAAAACAAGTTCTGTCGTTTAGAATTCTGCCAACTACGCACTAAGCCATCAGCCACCGAACTATGGCTGAATGGCGTAGAATCGTGCGATGTTTGTAACGGTCGGGAGAATGAGAGAACGTGTTAATCCAGAGGTGAGAGTTCAGCAATAGCACACTAAATATGCATGAGTGATTTTACATGCCGGGCGAATTTGTACTTATGCTTTAAACCTGTACGGTTCAGGGCCCCGTTGTCCAGCGTGTGTGGTTCCCTGTTGACCACGAATGACATCACTGCAGATCACACATATTTACAGATTTTCACCACAGCCGTGAATGTCACAGCACAATGTCTAAATAGCGGCCACTCGTTGGTGTTGTTGACTGTCTGCTTCACAGTCGCGCTATGCAGCAACATACATATGCAGTCAATAAAACACAAACACGCCATGGCACAAACACAAACACTCTTGAATGCAGAGGGTTTATGAAGCAGCAGTGGTTTTTGCTACAACCACTCGCTTAGATGAACTCGCTTAGTGCAACTGGATTAATAATGTTCTTTCATTTATTTGCTGTTTTAATATTTGCCGGTGGTCATTAGATGCTTCATGGCTTTTGCTGCGTCTGAACGATATGCCTGTGTCTAATGCACATCTTCCGGTTTGGATAACAAGTGTCAACGTGGAGCGCAGGTGAGTTTCACCATTTGGATACTGATGTTAACACCGCAGCATCACTCCACTGATCGCGTCATTATGGATAACATGTTCACAGCGGTTTCACGTCACTCGATCTCTCATCGATTGGTGGAGAGACCGCAATAAGATGCATGCATCACAGTATTACGTACGAAAACCGGCATTGACAATCTTTTTCCTATGCTAATGAGTAACAGCAATCTTTAGACAAAACTGCTCGTGGTATCGTGGTAAGGAGGTAGCACAGTATGCCTCAACACTATGCTTTCGGTTTATGCAAATCACGCGAATATATTCGAAATTCCAGGCGCTATTCTTCGCAATCTGGTTTCAGGTATGGCGTAGGTCATTTCCTGCTTGAAATGAAGTTAATG
Source organism: Anopheles marshallii (assembly GCF_943734725.1). Taxonomy (NCBI): domain Eukaryota; kingdom Metazoa; phylum Arthropoda; class Insecta; order Diptera; family Culicidae; genus Anopheles; species Anopheles marshallii. The sequence goes on from NC_071327.1 coordinate 84,284,710, forward strand.
TGATGTTTGACGAAACTAGTGATAGTACAGCTAGAAGCAACAAGAACTTGGCAGACAACTACCTTCACACCAATTTCCGCTGCAATATGATGCCTGTATGACAATGCTGCTAATACGTTGTACATGAACTGTAAACCCGCGATTGCAATAAAACCTCGCACAGAACGGAAACGAAGTGGGACGCGAATTGATAGTTAGTTTGAACTATGGAATGTGCACTGTTTCGGTAATCACAGACGATGGAAAACACACACAATTCGGTAACTCTGGTATACTAGTCGCAACGCGCTTAAATGATGCGCTGGTCGGATGTGGAGATCTAGTGGACACTCTTATTGCATGGTTAGGAAATCACGCTCAGCATAACTGGAGTTAGTAGGTCGTATTCTCGCGGCCTATTAGTGCACGGGTGCGACACGTACAACACACACGTGGGGCTCTTTGCTTGGACGGACGGTTTGAACTTTATCGTTCAAGCTGTAACGCGATACTGTGCGCGACTGGTTTCATCGTCGACATCGTCGTCATCGTAGTCGTCGTGGTCGGTACACGCTGCCGATCGCACTGTGATGCTAGCCGCGGTATGACATCGGTCTCTCCGGGCTTTGAATGCTGCTGTTTGTTATTGTCTCTCTCCACCACGCATCCACTCTCGCTGTGGCTCGTTTTGTCTATTCCCCCCCGCACAATGATTTTGACCGATTCGGGTTGAGCCTGGGTAAGATGGAGATCCGCGTGTGTACACAATGCTCGCGACCCGTGCTTTATCGCACACATCCGCACAGGGTTACCGATCAACTTTATTGCCTACCGCACTGGAGCCCTGTTCTTGATTTTTATAAACTAACCAGTAAGCGATATGACGAACCGTTCATTAGATTGCTGTTCTAAGTGACAATGATCGTGTGGCGAGTTGTTAATGATGTTGTTTATTACTATCGAAAATGTCAAACATTTGTTTCTACTTTTACAACTTATGGGACCTGCGATCGAGAGCGAACATGTGGCTCCGTTTTATTTTACACTTAGTATCACACTATTCTGGTAAATCTACGATCGCGCCGCTGATAGTTTATAATCTTTTGCACCCTGTCATAAAGTGGTTAGTGGTTGCTTGGCTGTATGCGTGCTCTCGTCACGGGTCTGCAGCTCTAATCGGCTTGGGATGGAGTTAAAGTTATGCTTCGGCTACATTAATACTGTCATACACGTTTGTGTAAAGGAAAGAGCGGACCGAGCTTGTAGCAGTAGCGTTGTGCGATTGTTGCGTTAATGGTAATTAAATGAGTGCACACGCTAATGCAACGCGTCGGCAACATGATCACGGTTCTAAGCGCTGGCAATGCGAGCGCTGCTGCAGCCTGCCTTCCACGAGGCTGGCTGGGTTGAGAATGAAACCCTTCTCTCGCGGGTGTGAGTGTGTACGATCGGCTCTTTCCGCGGAAAATAACATACGGCCGTGACGCATGTGTTGGCAACACGGCATCGAGACGATTCGTTTTGGCCATTTCGTGGTGGTGCGTTTGTTTTCATTTCCATTTCGTTTGACCGATGACTTTGTTCAGGGGTTCCGCCGTTTGAAGGTGGGGTTCATCGTTTGGGTTCGACGGGTGGATGCGTGACAATAGAGTAGCTAAACCAAACAGAGGATGAGAGGTTCAGCCTGGCACTTGATCATTCGTTCGACCGTGTGATCGATACTGGAAAATAAGTTGAATAAACAGAGAGAAGGCAAGCAGGAAGGGCTGGGGTTGAGGGTAGTATTGTATCAATCGAGAAGGGTGTGGTTTACTTTTTGTGTAATGTTATAACTGTACGTAATGAACATTAATTTGTATGGATTATTTATTAAGATTCTGTTTGAAATAATTTTAACTCCCGTCAAACAACTATTCGATGCCTTCCAGAAGCAAATGGTGCAATTTATCTGATAATACTCTCAAATATAACTGTTTTTTGTAGCAAAAGTGCCACTCGATAGTAGATCGTCGTATCATGTGCAACAGGATTCCCATACAAAGCAAGCAAAACCACCCCCAAGTATCGTGGGGCATTTGGTAGCCCGCCGTGTGCCGCGCATACATGAATTGCACACGCAATCATGCGCAAACGATTTACATTTGATTCGGATCACTGAACAGCGTCATTTGTGTTGTAGGTAGTGAAAAGGTAATGATAAAAACGACGGTACTGAGGTTAACCGGCACCACCCCACCCCAAGCGAATGTGTATTGCAAAAGGCATCATCGCAAAGGATGCAACATCTATCCGTTCGGTAGGTTTATTACACGCCTATATATTAGGTTATTTGTGAAATAATTTATTGAAATAATAATTGTTAACTGTAAGGCTGCTTGTTTTTATATTAAAAAACGAGAGACGATTGACGTTACTTTTCTTTGTTATGAAAAATATCGTTTGCTCCAGATTATCCACATTACTCGACATCCGACTACAACTAGCGACTGCTTTCGATACGAAACTAGTTATTTTGCCTTTTTTTCGGTTTTGTTTTTGTCGCCATTCGTTGCGCATCATTGAATCTAGGCGGTCGGGCAGATATATGCAGCAGTGAAACAGAACATCGTTGTACTCATTGTGCTCGAACTTTGCGCATGGAATGTTGTGGAATTGATGCTCATAAGAGTAACATAGCTAGTGCCTATATTTTTTTTTCAATTTATTATCTACGGTACTGAGACAGAAAGAGTTAGAAAAAAAACTAAAAGACACACTTTCAAAATTGATTTCGTATTGTTGCATGTGTTTCATGTTGTGCAATCATCATCTGCAATTCCACCTGTTGTATGTTGTGGGTATTTTAGCTTAATTATAAGCACCACTGAGTTTTGAAAGTGTTGTCAACTGTATCTAAATCTAATGATTAATGTCCTACATACTATTTCCTCACATATATTAATATGACTTTGAATTTATTTTCCCGCTCATGCCTTGCTACCGTAGATCGGTTTAGAGGAGATTCATTCCACGACCTTCGGTGCATTAGGTCGAATACAGGTACCAATGGACCTGCCATCAAGGTTGTATAGAATAAAATGCTTAAAAATTGGTAGCTTTAGTCTTTACAGTTCCATTCAAACCAATTGAATTGGCCTCAGTTTGGCATCAGCATCTCACAGTGTTTATAAAACTAAAATATTTTTCGATTAAAATGTCGCGAAGGTAAACATTGAATAATTGGAATCGAATTAAAGGAAAGGGCTTGGCTGTTTTCAACTGCTACGCTATTCAGGTGTGCCCCATTTTCAGTATTGTGGATATTCAATATTGTTTCGGTGTGACGAGGTTTTTCCGTACTGAAACGAGCCCATTTACCATTGTGTATTTTTGTTGCTGTTGTTGTTTGCAGCACACTTGCAAACAGATACTCTTTGCTACTATACCATTGGGAGGTACTACTTCCGTAGCACCGCGTCAAATTATTCCATTGTGTTGTGTTTTCCGATGTTCAAGGGGAACATATTGGTTGGTTGGGAGCACACATTGGCAAAACACACACACAAGAGATGTTCGTACACGATCATGTAAAAAAAAGCTTATTCATATTTTAAACAGGATAGCCCTTTGTAATACAATACCGTGGATGTATTAAATATCCGATCAAATTCTTGACTATACTAAAATTGGATAGAATTTAATAGAATACTGCATATCCCTAAAACCACAGTGCATCGAATCATGTGATGCGAAAAATATGTACTCCTTACCCGCACGTTTCCCATAATTCATGGCAAAATATTCACAAGACGTACGTTTCATTGGTTTCTGCTGCTCTTGGCAAAATTCCTCATGGATCTGCTGTGCTTCTGGCCGGTGCTGCTTTTGTAGAAGGTCACGTTTTTTCACTTTATGCTTTCGCTCGATAGCATACTTACCATTGCCTTGGTAAGATTGTGGACTGTATACGTAATGGTGAAATGATCGGTAAAGGTATCGATTGCGATCACCGGGCACATTAGATGGTGAGTTTACGGCCATTGAGAAAGCTCGTAAATCACTTCTGTTCTTATTAACACTTTCATTTGTGGTGATTGTTTCTTTGGTCACTGTGGAAATCGCCAACGATGGCGGGTTTGAGCTGTTCGTGTACACCGAGGGCAGCGTAATGGGATCCTCGTCAAAGGCACGATAAACCTGATGTTGTGTGGTGGAGGGTGTTCTTCTCGACCGGTGTCCCGGCCCGAGGTTGTGTAGAATATTGCCGCCAATACGCTTCAGAAATGATACAGACCGTTTGCGGGCGGATGTTGTGCACGTATCACCACTAGCAATATTGGCCGAATAGTTATCTGCAGTACTATTAACTTCACTTTTATATTTCTTCACGCCACAAATGAGACAATCGCAACCGTTCAATTGTTTCCGCAAGGTATTCTCCGACTCGGAAGTAAGGCACAACGGTGATGGACATTTTAACTTCATGCTTGTTGTTTGTAACAGTAACAGCTAATGGTAACACTGTGCAATATTGGGCAGTTAATAAACATAGTCTTTGAATTTCTTTGCCCACTGCGAAAACACTACGACGTATGGCAGCTGGTACGGCAACCATGCACCGCACTTCACGAAGGCCAAACTTTCAATGAAAATCTGGCACAGTGTGCTCCTCGACACACTCGACACCCGTGTCAGTATTTCTTAAACTTCAGACAACCACCTCTACAGGTTTGGTTCCCCTAGGGCGTGCTGAGGAAGAAGCCTTATGAAAGAGAATGCTTTTGCGAATGCGTCTGTATTTATTTTCCCTATTGGATAAATCCGTGGCAGCATAAATTGAGCCTGCATAAACTATAAACAATGCTCTCAGACAAACCATTGTGCCCAAGAACGACAAAACAATCGACACGACAATCAGTCAGTGGAATCGTCGCTACAACTTTCTCTTTCTCTCTTTTCTTCATTCGCACATATTCTTATTCTTTCTGGTTTAGGACTCGAATATACATTCTTAGAATAAAGGTTGTGAGATACTTTGAATTGGCTCTGGGTTGTGCAAGATGTCACGCATGATCGGTTAACAATGTATCGATCTTTGAGTTGGAACGAAATATAATTCAATTCGAGGAAAATGATTTGAAGAATGAAATAAAAATTCCTAAACACTAAACACTACACTAAACTTGCTAATTTTGATACCAACTTTGGAGAGTTTGTGCCTATGACAAAGACTTTGGGGAAGATTGAATTACTCTATAATGTTAAAATATTATACGTCTAAATGACAGTATTTACCTTTCCTAGACACTAAACACTACACTAAACTTGCTAATTTTGATACCAACTTTAGAGAGTTTGTGCCTATGACAAAGACTTTGGGGAAGATTGAATTACTCTATAATGTTAAAATATTATACGTCTAAATGGCAGTATTTACCTTTCCTAGATTCGCTTTTAGCAATAGCATGTTGACGCTGGTTATCAGATGCACTGTCAAGTAGGAAAAGTGTTAAATTTGTGTAAAACATCCTTTTCAACGTTTTACTACGTACTTGCCCATTGATAATAACAGATTAGAGCATCCCACCGGGTAAACAGGTCTTGCACGTTTTCCAAAACGTTTTGAGTATTGACGCACAAATGTCACCAATGCTTCTTTAGTAGAAGATGATGGAACACTTTCGCTGTCACCAGAGTCACTTAATTTGGGAGAACTTGCCTTGCATTTTGATAATTTACAAAACTTCAACATTGTTGTATGTTGTTGCTTGTCCGCTGACGCTAATCCGTCTTCAACCAGTTACACTTTAGTAATGAGTCAAATAATATAAATGGGCGTAATGTTTCTTTGGTGGTTTTATTTTACATTCCGATTTCTGTTGGTGTTTGTTTGTAACCCGTATAATGGTGTGAATATCACTTCTCAACACGCATGAGTTATGACCAAGCGACAGATAATGATAAATCAACCGTGGCTTCAAAACCTCGGCTCACACAGTGCACTTATTCACGACAGTTTCGAAACAATAATTGTAATTTGATCAATTTTTCATTGTAGTTGTATACATCAATGTACATATAAGTAATGCTTTACAAAAAAAAATACTGTACCAAACACCGTTTTCGATACTTCTTAAATCGATTTTGAATGTAAACGTTAATCTTAAATAACTGGACAAAGAGAATTGTTGACAGACTGTGTGGCTCCAAGTTAAACGCCAAAATGTATGCAACACGTTGAACACGGTCGAGTGTTGAACCGCGGTGGTAATCGATCTATTTGAAAGCTTCGCGGCTTGTTAACATTCTGCAAGCTGCTACGAAAGTGTGTTATTCAATAAACAACATCAACTATTTATGCTTTTATTCCCACATTTGTAAGACAATGTAGCCTCTTTACATCGTGCGGTTGGTTTAAGTCTAAAATTTGTTGTTTAATATCTATAACATTACGGATGGTTTTCTTACTTACTTACATTGTATTGCTGTTTCAGTAATCTCGTTTCAGTTGCAATTGCTGACTTGTCTAATGGTTTATTGAAATCGATGTTATCCAGTCATGGGTAATGAGTCAATGAGTAAACGTATTATAATTCCGAATTGAACAAAGTTGTTTCCATTTTATCCAATGGCTACACTGGCTACACATCAGCTGTTGTTAACCCGGCACGTAAATAAGAGCCAGATAGAGGAAGAACGAGTGTAATCGTACACTTTTTTTTTGCACTAAACAGACGACTGAAAGAAACACATATAATTCTTTCCCACAAGCTACTTGCTATCACAGACTAAGTAATGCTGAAGAATTTATTGTTTAATTTTGTCCGCGGAATTGGCACTACGGTGTGAATCACATATTACTTTGTAACCACAACAGCTTGAGAGATTATCTAATATGCTTCGGTATTGCATATCTGCACACTGGCAGAACAAATTTCCTTCTAAATGGAACCCAATGTCATTTCTGGCGTTTGCGCATTTAGGCCCCACTTTTTTTCTTTCATATATCGTACGTCATTGATGGAGACGAATAGTCTGCGTATCGTTAAATTCAAACACCTGGACAAAGAAGGATTGGTACGTTAGTTATATATTTCCTTTGTGTTTTTATTTGAGCGAAATTCTTGCAGACCTCGAATGATTAACGAATGGCTGTTGTGTATGGAAAATATGAATGGTTTGCGGTGAAAAACTTGTTACGTTTAAATGTGTTCTTTTTTCTCTTTTTTTACTGATGTTGCTTACTTTTGCACTAGCAGGGGTAGGTACATGTGGATCTATTAATTTATGTTCATCACTTAAAACTAGTTAACAGTTCATATAATCTTTATATGATAACAATTAGTATGCTTCACACATTTTTTACGTATATAAGAATTCATGAAAAGCTTTTTTAAGCTTATCTGTGTTGCTAGCAAATGGAGAGCAAATATGTCGTCAATCTGTTGATAGGTTATTTGAATTTTGAGTAAACTTGGTCAGCTTTACAATCTTGAAGCTAATGGAAAGCAGGTGAAATTATTGGCGAGTTTGAATCATTCAGTGTATGCATTGCACCATTGGAGTGTAGTTGATTGATCAGAAATATAAAAGTGTAAGATCAGATTAAATTTTACCTAGATTAAGCACGAAAGAATTATAATTTTGAGAAGTAGCAGAGCAAAAAATCTAAAACAAAAGCAGGTTTAGGCATGACGTAATGGAATTTGGAATAAACTGCAGGTACTCAGTTAAACAGAAAACAAATTGAGTGAAAAACAGATAGCAAAACTTGAACATGACATGCAACAACAAGCAACTTTGTCCATTGTAACAGAAACATCAACAATTGAAAGTAAACAAAACATATAACAGAACAAAATAATTGAATTGATAACAAGCGAAGGAGTTTAAAGGTTGGATGCGGGGAGTTAATATTTTTGAAGCGTTGTACAGTACATTGTACGTTGTAACAGAACAGAAAAAAAACGTTGTAATGTTGGAATAACGGTAACTAAGTGAACAACAAAGCAAGGACGAAGTTAACAACAAGATAAAACACTAACAAATATCAAGTTTAACAAAACAGAACATAAAACAGTTTAGCGGACATTAGTACAACGGATAAAAACGTTCAACATCATGGGATTACAACGCAAGTAAGCTGGAAAATAATTAGTTTTTCATTTTTTTGTGTGCAAGCACTAAAAAACGAAAAAGCAATTAGTTCAATGAAGTTTGTCAACGCTTCATGCTGTCGTGGCATGGTAAGTAGTAGAAAAATCAACAAACAATTTGGGCACTAACGATCACAAACGTAATGATGCAACAATTACAAATAGCCAACGATGAACAATGAAAACAACAACGGGAATGACAAATGAAACATGAAGGTCTCTAATGCAGCCTAAACCACTTTACTCTGCTACTTTGCGATTAATTTTGTTTGCTGTATAAAAATAAAAAAAAAACTGCACCGAAGTGTGTCCTGAAACATGGCGGGAATGGAATTTAAAGATTGATCATAGCGCGATACATACTTCTGAAGGTGTACTTTAGTGAACATAAAGGTTATTAACGCGTCGTCCAAAATCTGATATCTGCCGGTCAGTTGTGGGTGATCTCCAATCTCCAATTAGCGGGGCTCGCATCTTCAGAGTTCCTATAGTAGTAGCTGTGGGTATACTCGATCGTACTATCCAGCCAGTTGTAGTCCATCCATGTCGTGTTTGAAGTTCACATCACGTTTCTTTTAAGATGTTCCCAACATCTTTTTCATGTCCCACTCCGATACGCTCTGCCCAAATACTGTATTCCAGAATACAATCGTGCTTAATTGTTGCAGCAGACATCTTAGAGTAGGTTTCACAAACGATCGTTGTTCAAAAGCGCATGCTGAATCAGTCGTGTATCTATATCGTCTCGTAGAAGACTTATTTCTTCTTTCTCAGCTTCATGGGGCGATTTTTGAAATGTGTAACCAAACTATTTGTTTGGAGTTGATTGCTTTCTGGTTAAACGGCAGCCGGAGCAACGGAGCCATATCTAAAATAAGAAAGACAAGAAACAAATTGTTTCATTGTAATTTTTTTATTCAAAATTCATTTGTTCAAATGTAATTTTCCGATTTGCAACGGCAAGAATATTTGTTTTAATTCTAGAAACAAATATATCGTTTACGTACACACGATTTTAGTCACTCGTGTCGAAATTAGGAATAGACGATTCTTTACGATAAACAGCACATTCACATTTTACTTTCATTTTTCACTGCTGTAAGCAATCCCAAAACCCAACTTACCTTGTTGTCCTTCGTATGAACTGGCAATCCATTATCTACTTCAGGATTATTAATAAAATCCTCCTTCCAAATTTCGAACAGTTTATCATTTATACAATTTCTCCTGCCAGCACTTTCACGTAATGTTTTGTACAAGACTTGGGATAACGTTACATCCCTGGCGTATCACATATTGCACTTTCAATTATGATGGCTCACGCCAGCTAGCAAAGATTTTGTCTGATAAACTGTTTCACTCTCTTAAGAGAACCATACTGCGAGATGGTTGGAACGATTCTGGACGATGTACGGTGGCTGCAGCGGGCTTAAATACGTCTCGCCGGAAGCATGACACCCCTGGGAATTTTGAATGGTTTGTCCCTTATAGGAAGGTACCAGCATAGGTAAGGTGGCAACAACACCATTGTTAAACGGCATACCCAAAGCACAACGACCCTTCTTTAATGATCAGATTTATGCTTCCCTGCATGACTATTTCTATTCTGCTCTGTGTGTCGTAACGCCGGGTGCATGTAAGATTGCGTCGTACTGACGCTGTACGGAAACTACGTGCAAGAATAAGAATCCAGGTGAATTCCCCCTCCTTGTACATGGTTACATTCAACGAATAATGCTATGATTCCAATACGGAATCAGGAAAAGGATGAATGTCTTAAGGAGGCAGCTTAGAATATATGGAAGGGATGGGGCATGCGGGGTTACAGAACTGAACTGTACAGGGAACGATTAAAAGCTCACCATGATCGTGGGGTGTAATATGAAGGACTTCGAAATCATGGGAAAATTTTCCCCCTGGCATATTTGATTTAGGAATAACAGCTACGATGAATTAATGAAATCCAGTTCCGACGGTTAGGCTCACGGGGCACGTTTGTCTACAGTAAAAATGGAATCGAAAACAACGCTCTCGTACATGATGTTGTTGTACATTTGAGTGATATTTGTAAATAGGTGAGATAACTGGAATGTCGACCATTTGTTGAAAGTGCAGAACGGTAAAAAAGCAGACATTCCGTACCGTATCTTTTCTCTAGTTTCGTTAAATAAATGTAAAAAAAAAACGCAGAAATCAGTAAGGATGGACGATAGTTTTTGCGTCACTATTTTCAGGACGCGTATCAGAAGCGCGTTCTTGGAAGCAACATTCATAAGTACCTTCGTTTCTCAGCGTTCATGTAGAAAGACGGGCACAAAATCAGCAGATACAAAAGGGAATTTGTGCCAAGGGTTAGGGGAATCTTTTCCCAACGAGGGATACCTGACGATGACGCATCATCTGCGCATCGGCGACTGTACATCTTGGGCGGGAAATCCGTCCATATCGGCAACAGAATATTTCTCATTGAACTGTAGAAAACTGTGGAAAGAAGGGAGTTTTAAGAAGGACCTTTTGTGTCATTGCGTAAGAAAGTGGCAAGGATATGAAGCGATAAGAAATGTGCAGACAGGAAGAAAAGGATGTCCTTCCCTTATGTACAATTCTTGACCGTGTCCAGCTGCTGGCTAAAGCTGCTTTGAAATGTGCAATTCTATGAGACAAATGGGAATGCATTTGAAAACCGTTACAACTCTTGTCATGAACAAGGTTCTCCTATTTTGTTTGTATCAATATTCATCATCATTTGTTTCCTTCAGATAGTTTTAAGATGTTAAGAAAAAATGTTAAACAGTGAGCGTCCCAGCTATGAATACATTACAGTCTGTGTAATGGCAACTTCACAGATTTAAACAGCATTTTGGTGGTGATTGATTCGTTTCTAATTATTATTGATGCATTGAAGCACCGGTTTCAATGCAAGCTCGTCCACCGCAAACGAAAAAAAAAATCGATTTATGCTGCTGTTGAAAGGTTTCTTGCTTGTCAAGACCTGAACCGTAGGTGGTTTCAGTTTAGCTTTTGACGATCTGCGCGATTGTTGAGAATTTGGTGCTAGAGCGGTCTTAACAGCAACAGTGTTCAAATATTATTTAGTAGTTCATTGTTAGTTTACAACACTATCAACAACGAGCGGAAAATGTTCTCAGCGTTCGTGATAGTTACTGTAGTTATGGCTGTAATGCTCTTATTACAATATATAACTATTCCGGACATCTCTGCGTCTTACGCAGTACAATGCAATCAACATTTCCCAAATATAGAACAATCAACGCTGTACGATTTTGTGATGTTGTCCGATGCGGCAAACAAGGTAATTGCAGTATATCTACACTGTTCTGCCAGACTACCTTTTAATCTTTTGCTATGCATCTTCTAGTGGATGAAGTTCGTTGCTTTTGTTGCCACAGACCACAAACCCATAGGAATTGGAAAAACGTATAAAGTTGCAATAGGTTCGTTATGTTCCAGATTAACATGAGTATGTGCTTGACTATGTGCTTGATAAAAAACTCTTTTCTTTTTCCGCAAAGGTGCACAAACATTTTCATTCGTTACCGTCGAACATCAGCAAGGGCACTATCTTATTCTGCAAAATATAAATAAAAACGACATACTAAATCTGCGTGTTGAGATTCGCTTCACCACCGGCTTTTGTGTGCCGGTGCAATTTGAAGAAAATTTGGATTTATCTTCATCCTATCCATTTTCCACAGCAGAATCGAGTGCAGCTGTGGAAAAATACGGAACAAATGCAAGCGAAATGGAAGGTACATTTAACAACACTGTATCGGAAGTGCAATACGAGCGCCAACCGGGTGACCTGTTTTCAGCTGGGAAATGCGGGAGTCAATTAAGCTTCAAACTATTTTTTCTAAATAACTCGCTGTTATTTCAGGTGATTACCAAGCTATCTTTAGCGCGCCCTTTATGGAATGTGAATTTTACTATAAGCTTTGATCTGTTTCCCTCGCAGAATACCATCGGGATTATGTTTCGGTCCTTTTCGAGTCTGCGTCTGGAGCATTCCTTGACGAATCTGGCACATATTTTTCGCCATGCGGAAGGATAGCGTACGTTGTCATCATTGTGCAGATTATTAAAAATGCTTCTAATACTTATCTGTATGACTTTCTCTATTTCACTTATTGTTTGATCAGTTTAAATCCATTCTGCAAGAGGATTTTCGGTAGGACGCTCAAACCTGCGTAGTATCGGTACGGTGGTCGTGTTGAATATTCGTTGTATATAATCACTAAGCAGCTAAGCAGTGGAGGATGGAGGAACAGAAAAAGATGATTTGTGTAATTTATGTAAGTGAAGTAAGCCTTACCTGCATGATACTGGCCACATCGAATCCGTAGACATCTGTTATAAGTATGAACATCACAAGCACCAACGCAAGCATGATCCGCCGGCCGCAATCGTTCATCGTGGACTGTGAATTTATTCGTATTGCAACGCAACGATTGCCATGCGACATGCGTGTCGCGTATATGAAAATTAATGGTACGAAACTGATGCTGCTCATTTGACTAGGGCCATCAACACAACAAAGCCTCCTTAGTATTAGTATGTTCAATAAACAAATAGCGTTAAAAATACGATCGAAGTAACTAATGTGACAGGAAATAAGTTTTATCAAGACTGCTCCAGAACGTTTGCTGGCTCTTTCGCTCTTGTGGCATACTTTTTTTCTTATCACCAAAAGATAAAGCCCGTGCACCGGTACACAGGTGCCACTATACGTTTGGAACGCTTTGAATCATTTGACGTTCAGTTGGATGACGCTGTCTGCGAATTAAGGTTAGCAGTTGCAGGTTGCAGATAGTTACGATACAGTGAAAGTAATAAAGGTGCCCCAAAAAATGGCACGAGACACGGCATACAGTCTAATCAAATCTCGTTCTAAACCAGTGATTTTTGTGCACACATTAGTATCAAATCGCTTTACGAGAAAGTACGGATTCCTTTCCGTATTTTTGATGATATCTCTCGGATTGCTTTACTACAGGAGAGTTTTATTTGTAAGTACATCGACCACACATTGGACGTTGGATGTGTGAAACCTGCCGGCACGAGGGGAATTAACTGCAAATTAACTAACAACAACAGAACTGTGACAACTTACAGCAAAAGTACATCTACCAAACACTTCCACTGTACCAACGATCTGTGACGCTAGTGTTTGGAAATGAAAGCAACATAGAAGTTGAAGATACAGGTCAGCACGATCGTTGGCTACCGATTGGTGATGTGGAAAAGAAATTTAAAATATACTCAGCTTATTTTGATCCACGGCTAGAGGTAGTCGGTAAGTAGAACGGAGTGCGTACATTTTGAGCGTCATTACACACGGGATTACTAATGATTGTTGCTTATTTTTAGAATCCTACAGAGTGCCGAATGGGTTCCTGCCGTTCGGTAGTATTCGGATCTTTGCCATATTGCCAATGAATGTGCGGAAAATAGATGTATTTTGCAACTTTAGGTAGGGCGATTAATCGATAATATTATTCTCTCGTGCTATCAGCTTGCTGTAGCTTTTCAAGATTAGATGCAGCTATGATTGAGGTGAGCGTAACGCATTTTTTTCTATAGATCAGATAACAACTATGTGGCGCAGCACCAGGCGGACCAGGTGGAAGCAGTACACGAACATTGGAATATGCAATTTGCGGCTACATATGTGATATGTAAGCTTGCTGGAAATGTTACCAAACGTGAGGCTCGCTTGCCGGATGAAGTGGCTCTAAGCTATCTCGGTGAACCCAGCATGCAGGAAGCAACCAACTTTGTTCGTATAAAGTATGCGCCATGACAACAGAACAAGAATAGAACAAAAGTCATATAATCGATGTACCCCGAGCAAACAGGTACCCAAGAAAGGACAGGCTCTTCCGATCTGCTCCCTCTCGTTCGCTAGCCGTTTGCGTTGGCCCGTTGCATCACGACTTTGCGTACGCGCTTCGAATGGTGGAGTTTTTCGAATACTACCAAATGAATGGAGCAGAACGGTTCTACGTGTATAACAAATCGGCCACGCCGGAAGTGGACACGGTATTACGATATTATCAAGCAACTGGACTGGTGCAGGTGTTAGATTGGCACTTTGAGGGTATGTAGGTCGGTCGTACAATGACACCGAGTACGGCAAGCGCAGTCCGGTGTGAAGTGAAATGTAATCGTTTTGTCGGTTTGCAGGGTACAAATTCGAGAATGAGTTGCGGTACGAGGGCATATTTGTGGCACTGAACGAATGTTTCTATCGTGCTACGGTAGCTGGTGGATTTCGGTACACGGCGATTGTCGATTTCGACGAGTTATTATTTCCGGCCGGTGATAAGGAGACTCTGCTGGAGTATCTGCTAGCGAAAGACAGATATGATGTGCACTCATTCAACTTCCAAGGGGTGTTTTTCTACGATATCTATGCACCTGATTTCTCGCACGTACCGCCATGGGCAAACAACACCTACCTCTACACACAGGTCCGTAATGTGCGGACGAAAAATCCTCTTCTGCATCACAATCGCAGCAAATATGTAATGAAAGGTCGAAACGTGTTTGAAGCCGGGAATCATTTTGTGTGGAAAGCGGTTAGAGGTACGGTGTTGGGCGGATAGTAAAAATCAAGTAGTTAAAAACTTGTTCATGCAATAATTTTTCTCTACAATCACAGATACGTACGAATATGAAGTGCCGGAAAACGAGGGACTGTTAATGCATTATCGCGATGGCAGCCTTGGTTATGATTATGAAAACGTTATACTGGACCCTCGTATACAAGAGGGTTTTGGTAAACAGATGTGGCAAGTGGTGAACGAAAAGTGTGCTGCAATATTCCCTACGACAGGTGTCTGTCCACTTGGAGCGAATTATAACCGTACTGAACCATCGTAGTGAAGTGCCACACACACACGCCATCGTTGAAAGCTTTATTCGAATTATTAGTTACGTTAAACCCTGGCAAATCGGGGGATAGTAGTATCTTCAAAGAGCAACACACAAACAATTTAAGAAAATGTTTTCACAAAGATACACATTCAAATACATTAAATTTTCCATTTTATTGCCTCAGTATCGACGTACATGTTCTAATAGGGAGGGACCTGATATTTCCGTTGACGTTATTGTTGCCTTCTGTTTCGCACATGCCGTATCTCACGAGAGGTTGCTAAATTCATATCCTTGCTCCTTGGTGGTTCGTTGTGTCGCTGCCGCAACCCAAACTTACGTCTGGGGAGTGTTTTTTGGCGTCTGCGTTTGGACACTCCCATCGATGTCATTTTGATCCACGGACTGATCAGAGGTAAAGGGTTCGATGTCTGATTTAGCACGTTTGTCGCTCTCATCACTTGCAGGTCGTGCGGAATCTTTATCCGTAGGAACACGATTGTTGTGGTTATCATTTCGATCCATCAAGTAACTGGTGTCGCCTAGTGACGTTGGCCGCGGACGTCCACCATAGGCAACGCTAACAAAGGAGACAGTAATATGGCTCTGCTTTTAATGGTTAGGAAAGAGGGTGATTCGTAGTGAAAAGAGAAAATAACTACTAAAGCATAAAGCGAATTTCGTTCATTGTTTGGTTGTCCATACGGGCAAGACATTTTAAGAAAAGGGGAAAAAATAGATGGTTTACGGAATAACACATGTCTTAGGCAATTTAAAGCTTCTGTTTGACATCGAATGGTTGTAGAGCATTAGAAATTACATGTTTGTAAAATTGTTTTTACTGACTGTTCTTCTTACTGATCTGTTATTAATGTTTCAAATGTTTATGTGGCTTATTGTTTCCGGCTTCCGGCTTAGATTTAGTCTATCAGGTGCTTAATACGGACAGGAGTTGGTTCTTGTTGTGGGGAAAGTATCACCGCAACCACTTAACCACAGAAACACCTCGAACGCAAACAAGTTTAGCAGTTACAAACGATCGCAGTAGTGCACATGTCTCGCATGGTTCTATTCGCGAAACTGGTTATTTAATCCATGGCAAAGAACTGCTACAAAACATGCTAACACTATTTACTATTCAAAGTTTCATCTTTGTAGCTTTACCCACTTTTGTCTGTCGTAAAGATCAGAAAAATAATTGCAACGACATTAGCACATTTGGGTTTCTAAAGGATGATGTCGCGTGTGAGTGTATGTTTATGTTATTTTAGTTACAAAAGTAGTAAATATACATATAATCTGTTATATAAATTGTTTTTTTTTTGTTATACACTTTCTATTTAATGGGTAATATCCCCGAGCATGTTTTAAGTGTTTTGTAGCTGCCGCATAAATCTACTCTTTGCTTTGTGATTGTGCACTGATGTTGTATTAGAGTGTCAATATTTTTTCAACTTTTGGAATGCCGGTGTGGTTGTTTAAAATAATTATTCTATCATCTTACTTCCTTTTTTCTTTTTTTTTATATCGAAAGAATAAGGATAAGGATTAAGGAGTATCCTAACTTTTCAACCCATTCCAATTAGAACAACGTTACATTTAAAATATATAACATGAATGATTATGATTTATGTACCGTGGATTACAAGTAGGATTATTAAACTTTTATAAAAGTTAGTTATATGCAAACATGTGTACATATGTGTAAGTATCAACTGCAATTACATACCTTTGCTGACGATTATCTGATTCTCGACGATGAGCGTTTCCCCGATTTCCCCCGTACTCATGGGCACTGGCACTGCCGGTTCCACCTCCTGGATACTGTCCCGGACCGTTATGGTGTTCTCCATAAGAGCCGTGGGTGTTGATGCTTACCCCAACATGCCCGGTATTGACTCCATGGTTGAAATCACCGCTGCCAGATGTTGTACCACTATTCACATAATTCCAGCTCCCGGAGGGTCTGTGAGCACTTTCTCCACCACCGTAACTCGGTTTGCCAGTATTGTGAGCAGAATAGGAACCGCCTTGATGCGATGATGTTTCTGGATACCGATTTTTGCAACAGTTTGATGTCGAATCCGATGGCTCATAGTCGGGTCGATCCGATCCATGGTGCTGTGGTTGTTGTTGTTGTTGGTGGTGGTACTGCTGCTGTCCACCCGGACGATAGCTGGCACTTTGGTGACCGGTCGAATGTGGATCGTAACCACCGGTTTGACCACCGTAGCCCGGTTCCGGTGCCGGATGTGATTGAACATGGTATGATGCATGTGCGGACAAGGATGATGAAGGTGATGATAGTGGTGATGAAGAGGATGATGTCAAGGGACGACTTGCAAAATAATAACCACGTCCAGAATTATCAAAACCAGATATTCCTCTGGGGGTTGAAGGAGGGGGTTTGTACAAATTTATTTTTTTTTTATTTTGAGATTTCTACGGATATATGCTGGTGCAACAGTTGTTAGTGTTCGGTTTTTTTACATAAACAATTTACTTTAAACCCACCCAATTGTTTCTAAAACAAATACAACGTATTGGCTCCAAAAATTAGTAACCATTTACATGTTGAAAACAAAAGCGATATACTAAAGCAATTGATGCACATTGATACTACAATTAATTAGCCTACCTTTACAACAAATGATTATTGGATTATTGAAATAAGCAATGTAGGAATAGCAGCGTGTTTGTCGAAATGTCTCAGAACCATACAAAAGATTTTTCATTCCAAAACGATAAAGATGTTCGGTATATTAAACCGAACGGCTTAGCAATAGACCACGAGACCGCGCCGCTGAACGCAACACTAATACCTGTTTCTCAATTTTTCTTCTCAATTCTGTTGGCAATAGTGTGAGATATGTAAGTTAACTTTAATGAACCTGGCCGGGTGTATGTGACACATGCCGGACATTACAGTACTCGAAAGCATTGAACTTTGTTGCTATTTTATTCTACACATTGTTAATATGTTTCTACTGATACATGTAGTCCATGTTGCGTATTGTTTAAATAATAGAACGTGTTATTTGCAGCATTGATATAAAAGCAATAATTAATCATTACAGGCAAGCATTACAATTTAACACTTTTTTAGTAAAACGTAACAAGAGTGAAGTGGTAGTAGTATTCGAGTGGTATCAGAAATTAGGCAGTGTTTTTTTCGCACTAATAGCTGTTAGCAATCGCACATCAAACATTAATAATAAAAAAGTAAGAAGCATTCTTAAAAGGAAATTTTAAATCGATTACTCGAAACAATAATTGCCTATGCTTGTAAATGCGTAACAGAACAAAAAAAACATGTATATTTACATAAACCTCAATCGGGCAAAAGCATATAAAAGCGAAATACACACTATAAAGCACTAGTTAGTTTTTCCCCCCCCTCCCCCCTCTTTTCAGTGCGCTACATTAAGCGAGATATTTTTTTGAAGCAGTTTTATGTTTTGGGAGTTTGTTTTTTTTTTTAGTTTTCGCGGAGCTCCATCGCGGGAAAGCGACAAGAAAATCGATTAATAATAGTAATAAGGATTATAGTTGTTGTAGTACCTGTACGTTTGATCCCATGGTCTGAAATTCTTCTGATCGTATTGCCCACCGTAACTCATTCGATCATCGTAGTAGCCTTGAGAGCCATAGTAACGATCTGATTGAAAGGAGATAAAAAAACGACGTTGATCATGAGATTGTTTGGAAATATTAGCGATATGGTCTGGTACTGAAAGTTTACCCCTGTTCTGCATCCCGTTGGGGTTGCCACGTTGCATCATGTAGTATGCGTACTGCGGGTCAAGATTATCGTATCCGTTGCCGCGATAGCCGTAGCCGCGCATCATGTCAGGATAGTAGGGCATCCTACCGGCACCTCCATCATAGTAGTTGGTCCTCATCGCCATACCACCTGGATAACCATATCCATATCCCCTATCATCCGGCCGTTGCATGTACCGATCATAATCGTATCTAAACAATAACATCGCACGAATAAGAGATGCTGTGGAATTGGCTTTTCAATGTCGAATTCACTTACCCCATGTAAGGAGGTTGCCTGTATGATCCAGAATAAGATGCCTGCATTACTCCGCCTCGGTAGCGATCGTCAAAACTCTCCGGACGATAGTACCAGTTGCGATCGTCTTCGATCGCGCCCATGCCACTGTAGTATCCGGTAACGCCTGTTTGCCGTCCATAGGTTCGCATATCTCTCTCGTATCCTGGGCCACAGTTAGCACAGTGCCGTCTGGAGTTGTAATCATCTCTAGCACTACGGTAGAGGCTCGCGAGAGATGTGGTTGGTTGCGGTTGTGGATCATTAATAAGCTTTGCTGACGTGACAGTGCTTTCCGAAGCAAGTGTCAGATGCACCGTCAACAGTAGTAATGCAACTGAAAACTGCAATATATTCCGATGATATAAAACGCATATAATAAAACCCACGTGAACAAATTTCTAATACGGTTAACTTCGATTTGCATGAAGGCCCTTCGGTAGCATCCATTAATCAACATAAAGCCAATCATAATTATAGTTATCTTTGAACAGTTTCATACGTTATCATGTGTGTTACCATTGAATCTATTTAAACGCTACATTTAAACTGGTAAATGTATGTGGCAGCAACATTTTCTTCATTTCCCTTGATAATCTAATGCCAAAAAAAACGCAACCGGATGTGATGTGGCCATGATGGCATAAAATTGTAAAATTGGCAATGAAAAACTATAATAATACATAGTTTTTGGAAGCTTTGTTTGTAGAGGTAACATGGCCATTGCTGTAATGCTTTATTGTTTTGTCCACTAATGATGTCCAGTCTACTCCCTAACGCAACGCCCGATGTTTGATGCCTCTACGCAATACGTGTGCCACATGTGCAAATCTACACGAGGTGGATCTATGCATGGTTAATAAAGCGTAACAAGCGTTCACGAGTATGTTTGCGTAAGTTTGGCTCCAAAAAAAAAAGCAACAAAAAAAGCCCTTCGGCTTGTGGTTGTCTCTCGCTGTTTGGGTCGATTTCGTTCTAGCAATCATTTCCCTGCTCCGTTTTCACATACGGCGTACGCTAAGCTAATGGGTCAAGTGGTTAAAATAAGTTCGTATTGTCATTTGGGGTTGGAAGGGAAAAGCGCGTGATTTGATGTAATACGTTCTGAATAGCGCCATTCAAATTGACCGAAAAAACAGACCCATAGGTGTTGGAAAGCATTTTCCGTCCAGCACGTTGTTTCGTACACCATTGTTGTTTGGTTTAGCGCTTTACACAAATCAGAGTTTATAGCAGCTTCAATATGCAGTGTGTTACAAACTACATTAAAGATGTAGACATTTAGCTCGTAAATTGGTAATAGAAGTTGTTCTTCTATCGACAGCACGGTATATTGGGAGAATCTTCAGCAACATTGTGTTGTTAGTAGTAAACAAACACTAATCTTGGATACAACACATATATTTATTTTCAACAACCACAAGAAATATTCCCAGAAAGGAATACAGACACAAGTTACTTTAAACTTCTCCCAATATGTTTCGTTACTCTGCACGTTTTTCACAAATTTTCCATACAGGTATTGGATGCGTTGGAATTGGGAGTTAATGAATCACATCATCATTTTTGTAGTAACTTACCTTCCACATGTTGTTTATATAAAATCACTAAGTCACTAACCAAACACTAGAACAATGGGGGGGCTAAAATCGTAAAGATGTGTTTCAATGCCTGTCAGAGCTGCTGTGTCATTGGTGCATCACAAACTGTTGCCACTCTTTCTGTTTCGTGCTTTTGTCTCAACTTCCGGGTTCGATTCTGTTAAGAAATATGTTGAATTGAGCACTATTAGAACTTTTGGAACAAAATTAGTATCCACACAACTTGTTGCTCTAAAACAACCAACCGTTCGCACCTCTCACATTACACGCACTGGACACTAATCCTGGTGTAACTGAATGTCCATCACGGTCGACGGTCGCCAGTGGAATCGGGCAAGAACTTTCGTGGGTGAAGCATTTTATATAATACCCCTTCTAATTTCAATCCATCATCCAACGCACAGCACTCAGAACAACGTAAAGCTTTTCCCCCGGGTGTCCCCAGGTTTTTTTTTGTTTGCTTCATCTCGCTGTCCACTATTTGTCGCATTCACTTGCCGCGAAAACTATCCACAACCGGCAGTCAAGTGGTCATGTTTAGTTTCGTCTCAGTGCACAACACTATTTTGTGCTCGAAAAGTGTTTCACGCTGGAGTGAGATAGGTCGCGTTGACTGGTGCCATCCTTTATAATTATACTCTACCACGCACGTCGCACACGCGTCCAAATCAAAGCGAGTTCTACCATTTCTAGCGAAATTGGAGGAAAATGTTACACGTAGGCAAATGAAACGTCGGCGACAGCATGGAAAAGGGAGCCAGAGATGGATCATCATTGTGACAAGTTCACAGACCGCAACTAGTAAACCCCTAATGGAGTATGGCCGTTGCCGTTGCCCTCAAGCATGGAAAATTTAGCCCACGTTAATCATTCTCCAATGATCGCAACCTCATCCAGCATAGATTCCACTGGGACGGCGACGACCTCTCCATTCTATCCGGTTGCGCAGAGGCGCGTGAAAATCAACGCGCTGCAGTGTATTGGGCTTGTCGGCGGGGCCATTAGCATTCTCACCTCACCGTACATGTGTTTTGCATCGTTCTTAGGTGGATGTTTTGTCACGTCTGGTATTTGCGGTGTCTGGCCTCGGAGGAGGAAACATTTGCAGAGTTGAACCTCTGGTCAATTCTTCTGTACGATACTTCGTGTCCCAGGAAACTTTTATTATTTTGTCGAGGGGCGGAAGCAAAGTTTGTTGCGAGCGGTTGTTGAACTAAGCCACAGAAAACTTATTTGTGTGTCCTACATTGCACCAATGTCAACTCATTTGACAATTTCACGAATGTTTTACGCAACTTTTGTTTCGTTTGACAAATATTTCACTCCTTTCTGTCTTAAAACCGGCTAACGAACTCACTCAGTACATCTGCTCAATGCAACTCGTGTCTTTTTTTTATTCCCGCTGACACTGCATCCAAAGATAAGGGTCGAGTTACGTAAGCTAGGTTGTATTAAAGCAGTTCTCTGCAATGTACGACTTTAGTACAACATCCATAGCAAGAAAACGTAAGATAGTGATCGATAGTTCAACTGTTTCGGAAGAAGCGAAAAATAATCCTTCATCTCTTGGCATTCGTTGAAGTCACCATGGGTTGATCTTCCAGACATGATCTGTTTTTTATGTGACATCAGACAGCAAGAGAGCATCCAGTCGTGAAGTTAACTCAAAACGCTATTCGCTATCCGCAGTCATGTTATCAAAGATCATGAGAGAAGATCTCTTACTTCAAATTTCTCTTATTTTACTATTCACTATACACTATCGACACTAAGCCATTCTAAAAGAGCTGTCCCTATACACCATATTTCCCAGAACCTTGAAAAAAAGGTTACCCTTGGAATGCCGAAAAACCTTCACATCGTGTGCTGTTCTGTGTGTGTTTTTTTTGGTATAAACTGCAGGTCACCCAAATTCCGACTGCGGCAGCTATGAATTTAATTTGCTTACGGTAGCAGAACGGAAACAAAGAACGTTCAGTTTGTCTGGGCAGCCGGATGGTTGGACTTGAATGCTGTCACTGGCCGAAAAATTCAATTCAATACGAAGTACGTACCCTGCATGTTGTCATCAATTTCAACATAAAATGAAATTTTGCTTAAGTTAAAGATGTACCACTATCAAGTTCAATTAATGTCATATTAAGCACTTTGCACTATCGATACCAAAACAAAAAAACTGCAAAAGTAAATAAAACACGAAGATCGATTCATTTAATGCTTGATTAAGTAATTTGTTTATTGAAGTATGCCATTTTTCTCGCAGATGCTATCGGTTTTCCGTCCAGTGGTTATCGGTTCTCCAAAACGTGGTGCAAAACGTTTATTACGTTTTGAGTACATCAGCGGTTGCTGGGCTGCACAGAGAAGCAAATTGAGCATGTCGTTAATGTTGGAATTATTTACATAATTATATTCAAATATAATTTGCAAGGAATACTTACACAGATGGGAGACTTGACCCCGAACCTAATACACTGGTATCCAACGCATTAACGGGAGCGAAGAAAACAAGGAAGATGGCAACGAGCACCAACAGGAAGAATGCTAGGTTAGGCATTGTTGCTTAGACTTTTACTGTTCCGACGAGATTTAACCTGTTGTCCGAACTAGTACCTGCTTTTATATGAAATGAGACCTGGTGTAGACAAGCATGAATGCAGTAGTTATTGATAGATCGTGACGTATGCTAAAGCACGACAATATGCATTCACGATTTTACTACTTTCAAGAACGTTGCGCAAGTTCAAGCGTTTAAAAATGTAATGTATTACAACATTGTAGTAGTACGTGTTAGCGATTAGAAAAAGTGAACGAAGCATTTGCCGTAAAACAACTAGCAACTTTGAACAATGTGTTGCACTTGTCTGCAATTTAGACTGTTTTCTCTCGGGAATTTCGATAAAATTACTCTAGATAAGGATGGATCATGATATTATCACAAAGGTTACAACAACAACGACAACGACGTGCAATTATCACATTATTCGGGTCCGTATAACCCAACCAGGCATCAAATGAGTGAGCATGAAACACGCTGGAAAACACGAAAAGGCCGGTAATGCAGTACTAAATAATGCTCTATTTTATTCTGACTTTATTCTGCAGCTCACGGCCACACTTTTAAACTAATAACATAAACGTTTCGTGGCATTCGTTGTAGCCTCCTCCGTCAACCTACTTGTCTTAACGATATGGAGTCATGATGTTGTTTGTAATTGAGGGGATTTTATTGCTTTTAATTAGAAAAAACGAGAAGTTTCAAAGATCATAAAACACACTATTCTCGCGACGGGTCTTTCGCGTGTCTCCTACTGCTTTGTAACACTGCAAATCGTTTGCCAAAATCTAATTCAATGGTTATCCTGCTAAGTTACTAAGTAACTTACCTAAAATCTGTAGCTTTGACTGTGTATCATTATACGTAGCGCTATGTACAGTGCTATTTACATAAAACTTTGCTAACGTAACCGGTATCCGCACTTGTTCTTTTCAAGAATCTATTTTCGACGGAAACAAATGGTATCATGTATTAAACTAAGTGTGGAGCCTTTCATAAACATCAGGAATCTTCGTTGAATCAAAGAAAGATCATAGATACATCCTTTCTTGCGATGCACCGCTGCTAGAACTCAATCCTCCATATGCTCTCCTGATGTTGTGTCATAAAAGATCATGTGGCTTTCTTACCATTGACACCCCTACTCAGCGTCCCACTCGGTCCTGCAGCAATCTTGATGCTATCTCTGCTGTACATTGTGGTGTTTTGCACCAAACTGTTCTCCGAGTGGATGAGGTTACTTTTGGTCGCATTGGAATCTTGGTTAAGTTTGGCACCTTGCGCTAGCAAATATTCGTTTGCCGCAATATCATCTCGAAAAGCTAGAAAACCAAGCTGCGCATGTGAAGCTTCGTTGAGGGCGCGTGAACGAATGCAGGCCCGGTACTGGTCGGGAGTAAGCCGCTGGTTGACAGCGGATAACGACATAATCGGTCCGGTGCACACTTTTGGATGCCAGATGTGGAAAACTCCCGGATCGGTAGCCCGTATTACCTTGATATGAGAGCGAACGTACTTGCGATATAGCATCACATCTTCTCCGCCCCAACCGATGATCTCCTCGTCAAAGCCACGCACTCGTAAAAAGTCGGAGCGATACTGACAGGTCATGCCGTACCCAAAGTCTCGCCAAAACCCCGAATCTTTCGAGATGACCAACTGATCCGTTTCCGGAGGCACATCTTTGCCCTGCAGTGTATAGACGACATGTGGGTTGTAAAGACTGAAGACCACTGGATAATATACCTAAGGTCATAATAGAAACCATTATAAGTCATCGTTCGGAGGATATTTTTGAAGCTGAATAATTACCTTTTTGTTTGGTTTGGTGTTCCATCTACATCTATCTAGGAATTTAGCACTAAATACGATATCGACATCGCACATGAACAGCAGTATGTCGCTGTTCTTGCCTGCCTGTGAGTTCCACACATTTTCCGCTCCCACTCGTAACGCTTTTGCTGTAACGTAAACCACATTGACATATTGGTAAACATAATTAATTTCAGAACATATCGCATCGTTACCTCGGGAAAATGTTTCATTGAGTGCGAGCAGCTTCAAGTTGGAGTTGGTGGCTCCACTGTTCTTCATTCCAATGACTCGGGTCATAATCGTTCGCGCCTCCGCTAGTCCTTCCTCGCCGAAATAGACGACGGTTAGATGTACACGTCTATCATGCTTGAGAGCTATCTTCACGTATTTCTCCATGAAGCTTTGGAACGTACTGATGCGGCCGGAGAGCGGAAGGATAATATAAATGATTTCTTTTTCGTGTTGTTTGGGATAAGCTTCGAACTGCACTGTCTGCAATGAAGCAAACGGTCGCATGACTATCAGCTTCGTGGTACCGTGCGTGTGTGATTCATGATGTGGCGTCACTTGCTGTTGCTGTTGAGTTCGATTCTGGAATTCCTTCGTACGAAAATACAGCTCGTACTGTGTGCCGGTTGTGGGCTCGTTGCGATATATGCCTTCAATAAAATCATCCAACGTGTAGCGCAAAGTTGCTGCCGAAATGTTCCGATTGAGGGTCTCCAGTCCCTTGTTTAGAGCGCTCAAAAGATCCTTTCTTTTGTAGCCAATTGGTTTTTCGACGACTCGTTTTCCGAGTCCGAGTTCGATCGGATAGACCCGGCTGAAGGTGAAATGATTGAATGGGATTAGCTCATACTCGTTGTTTAGCGGCAAACCGTGCAATATCTCGGCCGATCCCACCTGCCGTCTTATGAATGCTGTACAATCATGCGTCATTTGGGGCGGTTGGGCGTTAGCGTTAGCTAGCATCGAGCTACTATCATTTGCTACATAACTGTAGGAAGTTCCATCTGCCACACCTGCCTGCAGCATACCTATTCCAGCACTGTTTAATCTATTTTTCAACTGTAAGATCTGGAGTTTTAAAGCTTTTATTTCAGCCGTCAGTTTCGCTACCTCTTTGAGGTTTTCTTCCTCGCGCTGTTGCAACATTTGCAAGTAACCGTTCTGCTGTTGTTCAGCATCTGATTGGTAGTGGCTTTGCTGCTGAACATATTCGAGTGCCAATGGAGGCTTCCGTTCACCGACATAGTTGACTTCAGCATCGCTCTCTGCCCCATTGCCAGAATCACTGATGATCGATGCATTTTCTTTAACTATTAGTCCGCCTAAACCACAGCGAGTTAATACCATCAGCGATATCAACGTGACGGACGATATCAGTAGTAATAGCCTGGCTAGCAGCTTCGATCCCACCAAGCGTACCATCCTTATAAGTCACGTGAGCAATCCGTCAAACATTGGAAGTAGATTCGCTACCAAATCGTGATAATGATAAGTTAATAGAAGAATTAAGTAAAGAAGCAATACGCTTACCTATAACATTATAATGCCGCTTATAATTTTTAAGTCTGTACTAGTACGTTTTGGTCGGCTTTCTGAATCCAGTTTCCGGAAGTCTTAGGAGGATGATTTTACATCGGCTGCTTAAGACATAAAGACCAAAAATGCAATAAAAACCACCATTGGCAATGATCCGTGAGCATTACTTATGAGCGATCTAGTTTGAATTTTTTAAACAAATTCATTGCAATGAAATAATTCACCATGAAATGTTTCATACACTTTGATCGACTACGTCGTTCATCTATTGTTATTGAAGATTTTGTTTCTCTTTTCGTTGTTTTGTATAGTATCAATAATCAGACAAATATTCGGGAAAAGTTATGCAAATATTCATGTAAACAATTTCAATCAAAATTGAAATAATGATGAAATAGTCGAATCGACGGACCCTGAACTGTCACTTTGAGATCAACATGGCATTTGCTGGGAGCTGACTTAATGACGTTGCCTGTTTTAGCTCATTCTGATAGGGTGTGCGCGTGTGTGAGCTCATCATCTTGTTTTTCTGTGATCCGTGAAGTTGTGGATTAACTTTTATTTACTTAATACAAGGTAAAAACTGCAATTCTTTTGTCTAATCGCTTTTTAGCCCAAACGTAACCGAGATACGGATGTTATTCAGGCGGATCTATACCGCAATCTGGTTCAAAACTCATTCACTGGCATCGTATGAGGAAGTAGGTGTGTGCAAGTGTGTGTGGTGCTTGTGTATTTTTTTATTTGTGCACTTGCCGTTCAGCTCTAGTAATATTTGTTGCTTTCAACTATGAATCACAGCCTACAACACTGATTGTACGATAATGTATAAAGCTATGCAAAAAAGAATAGAAGAAAATCGAATTCTACTGTTTGTACGCTCTGTACATCCACTTGCAATATGTTGCTGCGATTGCTTCAATTAGGAAGCTTGGGACGTCTCTTTGAATAGCAATAGATAAAAGTAAAAATTCCTTTACATGAATTGTCCAATAATAACAAGATATGATAAGACATGGTTGCCAAAATTAGTACACAAATTCTGCTGTTACATATAACTTTTTCGGCATACATTGTTAACCAATCAATTGTTTTTATCCCACAGTCTCCCATCCAGAGGACGCAAAAAATTGAATCATGTCGACTCCTGAAGCTGGAAACTCAAATGGGTAAGCTTAGAAACGATCGATCAATTTCTATTACAGTATAGAGAATAGAGTTTAAATAGGAAAATATAATTGTAATACTCTAATGTAGCTAGAAATAGTTTATCTGGGAAAGTTGGGAGAACAATGTAGGGGTAATAATTTAACAAACTAATCGTTATTCTGTTGCTGGCTTTCGATCACCTTCGATTAATCAGTTTTCCTAAATTACCGCCTCCACCAACGGACAGTACGCAGCCGTCTGGCGCTAATGGTTCCAACAATGCCACCTCGAATCGACTGAAGCAGACACAAGCGCAGGTTGACGAAGTGGTCGGCATTATGCGCGTGAACGTGGAAAAAGTATTAGAACGCGATCAAAAACTTTCCGAACTGGATCAGCGGGCCGATGCACTACAGCACGGTGCATCGCAATTCGAACAGCAAGCCGGCAAACTGAAGAGAAAACAATGGTGGGCCAACATGAAGATGATGATCATCATGGGCGTCATTGGTGTGGTGCTGTTAATAATTATCATTCGTAAGTAGTTTGACTCACACAGTGGCTGCGCAATATCCTCTTTCTGTTTTAGGGCCAAAATTATCGTTCGACTTGTATGTAAGCGTTATTATGGTTCTTTGTTTCACATTATGTTCCATTTGTTTCACCTGTATACGTGGTTCATATAGTTATGTTCATTCAATTGGGAAACTTTTGCTATACACACTAAATAGCTTCTATTATATAGCTCATGCGATGTACATATGATTCATTAAAATGTTTTAATTTGGATGATTTGTTTTGGATGAAACTAGTATATCTTATCAAATGAATTTTGTTTCATTTGTTCCATTTTCCGATCTCATTATGCATATCCTTCGGTTAGTTATATCCAAATCCTCATAGCAACATACAAACCGTTTTGAACGTTTTGATTGTATACATTTACATTTCTGATTTCCCGGCGCAATTTCGTTTTCCCTTCCATGTTTTATTTCGTGTGTTTTTCTTTTTTTTTTCTTTTCAGTGTCCATCATTTATTAAAAATGACATTCTACCTTGCTTTATTACATACATACTCAAATAATCGTTCTTAAATCACATTGTAAGCATTTGTTCCAATGAATACCTTCAAAACAGATTTGTGATATCGTCGTCACGTGCTATCACAATTGCAATAGCAAATGAATAATTCCAGTATGCTTCGCAGCACGTATTTAGTACGATTCTTAATTTCTTCGCCAATCGCGTCACTTTAGTTGGAACAGACGTAATTTAGAGAGAGAAGCGGATAAATCCACTAATATCATGTATTCATCAAGAATCGACATTGGAGGTATCGTTCTGTTATTATCATGTTCACTTTTCAAATGTATATGTAACGTTACATTTTATGTTGCATTTGTCTCCTTAAAGATCGTTCTATCGTAGACAAATATATCAAATTAAATTATGTTCATGTAGTTGTTATTCATTAAAACGAACATTCGTGTAATTTATATTCAGAAAAATTGTCCCAAACACAAAAATTGATGAAGCAAATATTCTAAGATGACAATCATTTAACACATATAAGTGTAACGTCTGAATGTTATTTAAAAAAAAACGCTTACATGCGGGTTCAAAATTTTGGCTAAGATTTTTTTATTATTAATGTATGTTCAGCTCCAATATTTTTTCCAAAGGAAACGTCTTCAACTAGATTTTATATCATAAAATTGCATAGGCGACTTTGTTATATGTTATATTACTCTTTATTAATATCTGAAATTGTGAGCTCTTGCCACGATCTTACTTTAAGATAATGCAAACATATCGAAGTTGTTGTGTAACTTGAAGTTTAATATCATCCATTCATCCATTGGCTATCATCGACAAGTTCTTGTAAATGGGTTGTGACATTGTGAAAAATGTATATATCTTGTACAATGGACTGTTTTCATGGAAAAGGTATGCTTTTCTTTGTTTTAACTACATATTAATCTAACATAGTTCAACTTTAATCTAATATGATCTTTTCTGCTTCATACTACACAGTTTGGATTGTTCCGAGTGGTGGATCTTACAGTTCTCCTGCGATTGAAACACCCGCAACAACGGTTAAGCAGGAGGTAACCGAAACACCGCAGCTATGATAACTATGATAGCCCTTAAAACTATTGTCACTTTAAAGCCTAAATTTTGAACTTAAATCCATTTTAGTAACCCCCAATCACGATCGTTGAAAGCAATAACATTTATAAAAGCGAAAATTATATTTCTGTACGAGCTTAATATTGAATAATCAAATCTGCAATTATTGTGGTGAACAAGTATATTATCAGCAGTAAAACAGCATAATTGCTGTCCTGCACCATTTTCATCTATCCATGTGAAAGGTGGTTTTTATTGCATACGAATGTTGTTATTTTATTGGTAACTTTATACTAAATCTGTATTAAATATGGAAAAAGGTCAAAGATAAACCAAGGAAGGGAAATAATAGATAAACGTTGAGCATCTGTGGAAGTTATATAACTTGCTTTTCTCAAATATCACATCCGTATGAATGTATTCAAATAATTTAAAAGCTTAAATAATTCAATAACCGAATGTACAAAGTGGAATGAAATGGAATTGTATTAACAAGGATATTCCTCCCCTTTTGTTAGGTACACAACCTTTATCGGTCTTGTAAGCTCAAGTGTGCAACAAAATAAGGATACAAGTGATAATTTCATTCAAACAATCTAACACCTCGTTGCCATATGGATTGCTTTCATAAATTGTTGATCCTCAATATTCTTCATTGAGTAAAGGCTCAAAGATAGAACGAGAAAATAACGTATTAAATCTCACCCATTGGCTTTGGACCATGACGGAATCCAGGATTCTTCGCACTATAATCTGGTTCACCTGTTCTGGTATTAGCTTCCTGCGCATAACTAGAAAAAAGTTAAAATTAACTATGTTTGTCTGTTTTACAACAGGACCATGTTAAACGTTGTGAGCAAACTTATGTAAAAAAAATACACACACTATTACTTTGTATCATTCATTTCATCTCTCTTGCTTTCTCTTCGTTCTCACCAAACAACGCGCATGGAAATATGTTTCTTTGGTAAAAAAAACAGGAAAAACCGAGAGTAAAAACGGAGATATTCAATCAATATATTTTACAGCTTTCAAAAACACGCTTTTAACACACACACACACACGGAGGAAAGACTTAGTTGCTAATTGATGTGATGATGAAATGAGAACGACGCAAATATCTTATTATTTCTGTCGATGGTAGGACGAAACCAATCCTTTCTTGTATATGTCCTGACAAATTCCACATAATCTTGCCTCGTTTATCACGAACACCCTAATAATAGAAACGTAATCACTTGCACATATTTATACCAATCGGAATAGCGTACATTATACTGCTGTTAAATGCACCGCTCATATTTTTAGGAGAATCAATTCATGTAGATTTTGCTCCAAACACTTGGCCCTTTACGGTACTACTCGAACACATTGGTATTGCACTAACGTGTTTTGTTTTATCCGGGACACGCGAATAATGAAATAGCGCACCAGCTAGCAGGTCACTGCGGAAACACATCGTCTCTTCATAATCCACCGTAGGAAATGTACGCAGTGAGACTCGAACGGAACTGGGACTGGGGACTGTTAGTGTAAAAGAGTCAAGTTTGTAACTTGAGTAAACCAATGCCACACAATTATGTTAACATTCTAGTCCGATTGTTCGCAGTTCAATCAGTTCTCTCTCGCGTCCTGTCACAAATCGCGCAATGCTGCTACCATTTTCATTCAAAAATCGCTTGCGCCGCAGAGAAGGAAGCGATTCTCCGGAGAGTTTTGTGCGGCAACATACCACGATCCCGTTTTGGGGAGAGATCTTTGCTGAAAAGGGATAGGATTGCTGGTGGTGAGCAATGTTAGTAGAATTTACTGCAGAATTTTTACATTGTTCTAAAGGGCACGTATAGCAGCATGTGATTGCAGAGAGAGTGCAAGAGATGCAGAAATAATGTGTTGCTGCTGCAGCAGAATGGAACCACGTGTGTATTGGTACATGGAATCAGCTGTTGAGTGACTCGAGGAGAGTGTAAACAACAACAAAATACTGGAAGTTATTAAACACTGAGGGTAATTGGTATAACTAAATAGAAACATATTTACGTAGCTGTTCATTTGTATCACAGGGACGGATGATTTAACTGTACAATTTACCGTATTTTTACTTGCAGATAAGCAGTAGATGGCTGTTGATTGCCAGAGATAAATGTAAGTAAGGAAGTAGAAGTTGCACCCCTTCTCATTAGTAATCCCATGTCGAGATAAAGGTAGAGTCAGTACAAGGCACATAAGGATATGAATAATCCAATACAAATGAAAACATTTTATTGTTACGATTTACACAAAACCTAAACGAATGAGAAGAAAACGGCAATTTAACGTCGTTTTTAGCATGCATCAAGCTTTTTAATAGATTACAGCATTCTGTAGGGAAAAAGGAATTTTCTTGATGCCAAGGTGGCTGTGGCACACACATTTAAACATCTTGGTCACGTTACTCAGTAACCAACTGCTTGGTATAAACGAAATGACAGTCAGCGGTGTGGATAGAAAAACGTGCCAAACAAACATCCTCGTTCCATACAACAGAAGGGAAAGAGATGACCGTGAAAATGCAATATGAAAGACAGAGAAACTGTGATAAGCATGTATGTTAAGCTTAAGAGTAAGAGGAGGAAAACATGCCTTGCTAAATTGTGCGTGTGTGCCGCTGCGGGGGAAATACGTGTGGCAAATATTGTCGTGGTTTTTTGCCGTTGTACCTTCACTCACGAAGCACGGAATCAGAGCCTGAGGTGCTAATTTTGTTAACGCTTTGAAAAATAATACATCTTGCTTTATTCGTTTTCGATCTCCAGCCGTTAATCCATTGCAAACTTTTCATTAACAGCAAAGGTCCAGAATTGTTGAAATGGCACCTAATGCAGCGGAACCACTGGCAAGGCCTGCATCCACACCAACTGGGATTAACGCCATTTTACTTGGACCTCCCGGGTCTGGCAAAGGAACACAGGTACCCGCTTATTTTTCTCTCTCAATCGTGATGGTTTTGAACGCAACCTTGAAGTCGTATCTGAAGTTCTGGCAAATCAGTGATACGTGTGTTAATTGACCTGATAAAGTTGTGCTCTCCAGGAGTAATATCTCTCCGATTACATAATGCAAATCATGTTGCTGTGTCCGATTCAATTCAGTGATAACCGCCGCGAAGAACTAGCCTACGAACACAGAACCGATCGGTCTGTCGTGTGTGATTTTGTTGATCTTGCCTCATCACATATGAGACGTGTAGTAATTGTTTCTAGCGACCGAGTGCACGCTTACTGAGGAATCGCACGTGACGAGGGCAGTTGGAAGGGGCAACAATTAGACCTTACCTCGTCTCGGTTGAGGTGGTGACGTCCTAGCAAATGAAAGCGAAAGTGGCGGCATAGATTATCGCTCTACCGCTGACCGATAGGGAAGGATTACAGCGAAGCGCGCTGCTTCATCGAGCAAGCTCAACCGGCTTAAGTACTATTTTGCTCCCACGTGTTGCTCGGAAACGGTTTCAAGCGTTACGCAAACCATTAACCTTTAAACCTTACGCCCCTCGGCCATCGGACGAATTTTAATTCAACGGCCATTTATTTATTTTTGTCTCTATGCTTCCGTGTATTTTTAGGCGCCGCTGTTGAAAGAGAAATATTGCGTATGTCACTTGTCCACGGGAGATATGCTGCGGGCGGAGATAGCCGCTGGGTCGAAGCTCGGTGCACAGCTGAAAAAGGTGATGGATGAGGGCAAGCTGGTGTCCGACGAGCTGGTGGTGGACATGATCGATTCTAACCTGGACAAACCGGAATGCCGTAACGGATTCTTGCTGGACGGTTTCCCACGAACCGTGGTACAGGCGGAGAAGCTAGACAATTTACTGGAAAAGCGTAACACGGGCCTAGATGCGGTAATCGAGTTCGGTATCGACGATAGTCTGCTGGTACGACGTATCACCGGTCGGTTGATCCACCAGGCAAGCGGTCGATCGTACCACGAAGAGTTTGCGCCACCGAAGGTGCCAATGCGCGATGATGTGACCGGCGAACCGCTAATGCGGCGCAGTGACGACAATGCGGATGCGCTAGTGAAGCGCCTGGACGCATACCATAGGCAAACGAAACCATTAGCTGACTATTACGCACTGCGAGGATTGCATTTCCGCGTCGATGCTGCCAAAAGTGCGTCGGACGTGTTTGCCAATATCGACAGCATCTTTACGAAGCAGCGGACAGCTCGTTTGAGCTTATAAATGGGTACAATGGGCTCACGATAACGGATGACACTCGGAACATGCAACCAGCTAACTACCTGTGACTTCTTTTAACTTTACTTTTAAATTTAACACTTACGTCGCTCTGTTTGACGGGTGCTTCGCATTTTCCCACCACAATGTCACGACCATATATTGTGTATAAACACTGGTAGTAAGAGTTAAAAGTTCTTGTTCGATAAATAAAACGAGGAAAGCAATGAATGTCGATCAAGTTGGTGGTTAATCGATTATTAAATTTATGTTTAATCGATAGGAATCAGCAAGCCCTCCTGCATTGGATATTACTTTCCTGAGAAAAAGGATACTTTCCTCTCCAGCCAACACTACGATCACTCTCGAACGATTGATAATGATTTGGATGCTGATGGTTAGTTATAGAAGTTGTTCTCTATCGATATTTGATAATATGTGAGAGCGGGTGAGCTATATGCACGTTGCAGCGGAAAATGTAGCCTCCTAGAAAGATGTTCTCCTAGTATCAGAAATCGGAAAACGGTCAGTTTGTATGGGATTTCGTGTCAGCCGACGGGGAGTTTGAGAGGGATGGAGGATCCTTTCCAGTTCATCTATCTCACTTGCACTAGCGATCGATCTCATGCGTTTGATAGTATGCGATAGTGATAGCCAATGTAGTAGAAGATCTGCTATCACGTTCATTGATAGCATGCCAGAGCGGGTGAGCTATGTGCACGCGGAAGGGGAAAAAATGTTGCCTCCTAGAAAGATGTTCTCCTAGTATCAGAAATCGGAAAACGGCCAGTTTGTATGGGATTTCGTGTCAGCCGACGGGGAGTTTGAGAGAGGGAGATGGAGGATTTGGAGGTCATTTCCATGAAACACTGCAAA
Organism: Anopheles marshallii; assembly: GCF_943734725.1. NCBI lineage: Eukaryota > Metazoa > Arthropoda > Insecta > Diptera > Culicidae > Anopheles > Anopheles marshallii. The sequence continues at coordinate 84,319,670 of NC_071327.1, forward strand.
ATAAAATGAAACTCTAAGCATCGAATTCCGTTTGTTTTGCGTTTAATTATATTTTACTTGCACTCCTTCCATAATATCTTTTACAAAGATGTCCAATGTTATAACTTAAACTATTTTGCTTGCACAAATAAATGTCTGCCGTTCGCCTCCACACAGATCGAAGCTATTAAATATAAGCCACATAAAAACAACACAGCGTACCGTAAGTGCTAAGCTAATATGTTACCGAGATAAATATGGGTATGACATGATATTAATTCCAGCAAGCTACATACGCATCCACTCAAAACCACGTTCACGATCAGCGGAATCCGGTTCGGGGATTTTCTTTTTATTTGCACATGCACGAGTAAAAAACGAGTTTTGATTAGGTTCATATTGCGCGTTTGAGCAGTAGTTTATAAGCTAAGTAGGTAATTTACAACAACTCGGAACGTTTCACTATAAATTCGACAATTCAACAAATTAAATGGGGCTGGTTAGTAAACGCTTGCATTTACTAGCATAATTTCCAAGCAAAATGGGGGTAACAACCACGCAAAATAGTACGGCCAACAGGGTTTCGAGCAAGGGCGAGTACTGGTAAGCCAAGTAGACACGCTTTCTAATGTACTACCTTCACGATGGATGATACATTCAGCGTGATATCTTAACAATGATAACAAAAGCGTTGACGAAAAAGATTGGTACTAGGAGCGCCATCGTACGGATAAGCACCTTTTAGTATTTTTTTTTTCGTAATTAGTTAACCTTTTCCAAAACTACGAGAGGGCGCGGAGTATCATGATCTATGAATTAACGTTCTAAAGAATCGACATTTCGAATTCGAGGTACGTAAATCAGACTTTTGTCATGCCCGGTTTGCAAATGCTCACCCGGTGAGAACACATGACAACGCGATAGGGTATTGTCTAACTAAATACTTGACATTCTATAAAGTGCCCAGCAGCGCAGTCACGCGCAGTCAATTTCTCTTTACTTTGGCTCCATTTGATCATCCCTTTCTCGTGTAGATGATGCACACGAACGCGAAAAGACGCTGTTTTTGTTTTGATTCCTAGTGCTCGTTCAATCGGTCCTGACTACGAGCATTCCGAAGGCGAGAATTTTTGCGACTGACCGCTTCCAGGTATGCTGCCGGTGCCCATCCTTCCAGACCGGTAGCTGTTCGAAACAAAAAGCAAGAGTCGTGTATAATTTTCTGGCCGTGCATTCCGCCAGCGTTGCGAATACTTACAGATAACCTTCACGAACCACCATCCAGCACAACCGACCTTCAGCAGTTCCACCACTTCCGCTTCCTTCATGGATACTTCCGAGTTACCCATGGCGCAGTAGTCGGCCAGCGACACGAACTTATGCCCCGGCACGACACTGTCTTCCACCGTGGTGAATTCATCCTCGCTGTTGGAGTAATCGGAACTCCACGCATTGCTCTCCTGATTGTCGTGTTCCGAGGAGGACGACGAGATGCCGGTCGCGTTCAACAGACTATCGTCGTTCAAGTTCGATATCCGCGTAACGACATCCTGCGCAAGTCCCACCATTCCTGCGGCTGCCAATCCGTTGGTTTGTAGCTGCGCCTGCTGGTCGCAGCTCACGATTCGATTCGGAGTACCATGAACGGCTTGCGGAACGTCCCAGGATGTCATGTGGCGTAGCGGTCTTCAAAAAAGGAAATTAAAATTGGCATTAAACATAGAATCGAAAGTTGCGGGTTGGTTTGACAGAACACACGAACACGAACACTCACTTGTGGTTTAAGCCATACTGTTTGATCTTTTCGCCCTTCAGCTCTTCCAGCTGGTTTAGCAAAACTTTCTTAATTTCGGCCACCCACTTGTTTTTAATCTCAATCGTGCCGGCCTGTATTGTATGGACCTCCTGGCGTCCTTGCAGCCACACCTCGAACCGCCTTGAATCACCGCGAACCGATTCCGTTAAGCCTATTTGCGACATCTGTCAAGGTGGGAATGTGACTGGCGTTAGAACTGGGCGGAAATGTACATTATTCAGCCGAATACGTTCATACCTGAAGCCAATGTTTGAATTGGTACGTGCTCTTGTTGTGTCCCGTTTTGGATCCTTGCTTGCAAAACAGCATCGCCTTCTGGTACAGGAAGATGTGCCTATTCTGGGTCTTCAATCGGAGCCGCAAGTCTTTTTTACTCTCCGTCCACACTTGGAACGAATCCTGCATCAGCAGTTCTCCCTGCTGCGACAGATCAGCCTAAAATCGAGTGCAAAAGTTAGGAAAGCAGCGTCTTCGACCAGCACGGCTGGTTTTTACCTACCGGGAAGCCTGTGATAGCTATTTGATGCATGGAATCGTTAACACACTTCAACACAACCAACATACAATCTAACGCTTTTTGAAGCTCCCGCGAACATGTTCCCGTGTCGCTGAATCTGGAAACAGAAGCAGAGGCACATCAGTGTTGAACGTTGAACACTTGCAATTCCGCCACGGATGTTGCTTACTTGAGCAAATCTTTTAGCAGCAACTGGTACTTGGTAATCCTTTGGACCGGTTTCAGCAAATAGGCGGCCAGTGGAAGTTTGTGGCCGAGCTTCTTCTGGCATTCCTGCAGGAATAGATGCGTGTCGACGAGCGTTTCCCGCAGGCGCTCGGAACGTGGTATGTTCTGACAGTAGTACGAATATAGCCGGAAGAAGGTGTCTCGCTGCAATGAGAAAATGTACTTGACAGTTGATAAACATTCCAGCCACCGTCGTCAGACCATCGTAACGTACCCGCTGAACGAAGCATAGTGCGACTAGTTCGGTGGTGGAAATGCAGTTCTCCAAATCCTTCAGGAATATGTCATTGTGGAAGGTGTACAGCTCGTGCAAGTTTCCAAACAGTATGTCCGATTTTCCCTCCAAACCCGGCGGCACAAGGGAGCTCATTTCCTCGGACAGCATTTCATCCTTGTAGCCCTGTAGACGACAAAGTCGAAAAGTGACACATATTAGGTTATTAGGCGTGCATTTCGGAAATATCTCCGTATAAACCCAAAGGCAACCAATATTTCTCAATAGCCCCCCGATCGACGATCGACAATCATCCATTCGGCTACGAACCGGTACAATGTTGCTGGATATAACCCATAATTCTAAACGGTATGGCCGGCCAATGGTCTCGCCAACATCTTTAATTTACCACTTACGACTCAACGTTTGATTCCGTTGGCCGGCCAATGCTTGGTTTGCTTGAACTCCCTAAAGCGGTCAACTTTCTCTTGCTGCGAACATGCATTTTCAGCATATAATTACACCCGAACACGCCAGCAGAGCAGCAAGATGCCCTCCGGGGGGAACCCCAAAAGCTGGCCCTCTCTTCAATCGGACACATGCATCGGGGCACACACCGCAGCTACCGTGCGCTTCAAACTGGAGTGACTTGAATCGCCTTTTTTATGTATCACACATTAAACAGAGAGATAGAGAGAGAGAGAGAAAGAGAGAGAGAGAGAGAGAGAGAGAGAGAGAGAAAGCAACTCTACCACACCGAACAGCCCGTTGAACATATCTCGCTGGGCGCCAATGATGGATTGCCTGTTAAAAACTTTGATCATATCTTTTTTCTTTCCCTTTTCTGTGGTCATTTTTCTCTCGAACTGGCCAAATAATGCAGACATAAAAAAAAACTGAACTGCTTTTTGAGATTGATCATACGAACTCCCTAAAACCCGGGGGGTGAAAATCCACCCATGTGTATCATCTGTTGTAGCAATTCTATTATACAGTGACAAAATTTGGAACTTCTCTCTTGCGGAGAAAGCCCAGAGCGATGCACAGAAGCTTCCCGTGTTGGTCGTGATCGTGTTGCAAAGTGACCTCTTCGATCCGCCGGCTATCAAACCTGGACAAGATGGACATCGTCTTGCGAAAGCGTCATTCGAGGCCGGTCACATATGCATAGCAAACAATTTCCCATCAGATGGTAACGAGTGAGGAGTTCGCTAACGATCCCGAGAAGCAAAAGCTCGCTGACGATCAGCGAAAATCGGGAAAAATATTCCGCAAATTGAAAGTATTGATCAGGAAAGAGAGCACGTCCGTTTTGGTATACTGAATGAATTCTTGGCAGCAGAAGGAACTCTTCCTCATTTGTGGTCCGGCACAACCTTGGAGATCTTAGCCCAAAGAACTAAAGCTCCACAGCACAGTTCCTGGTTACAAAAAAACCCTCCCTTATAGTCCCCCAAATCCGTTTAAATCGTTCAGTTACCTGAATTGCTTACTAGAGTGCTAATGAACTTACAAGCTTTTGGAAGATGCCACACCTGTAAACGTTTGAACCGTCTTCGGCTTTCGCGGGATTTCGTGCTTGTGGGCGAATTTTGCTACAATAATCATAATTGTCACAGCTCGTTTTAATGAACAAATCTTTCCTACACTTCATTTCCGCTCGAACCTGTTCCGTTTTGTTACCGGATCGTATGGTTTCGTACACACCGATGTCGTCAAATATGTACGGCCGATTGGTTTGAGCACTCGTTGCCACCACATCGTTGTCCAGCAGTACCTCCCTGCCGAAGGGTAGAAATGGGCGACTGGCAGCACTGCCCTGGTGAGGATCTTCCTCCCCGTCACTGTTGACCGGAAGGAAAATCTGTCTCCGATCGTTCAACCGACAAGCGGTCGAACTAATCGAGGGAGCATTTTTGCGGCAATGCTGCAAAGTCTTGGAGCGATTGACGTAATCGAAGGTTTTGAATGTGTCCGCACCGATGAGATCGCACACGTTTGGCATCGATGTGGCAGTGGTCGGTGGTAGCGGCTCGGGATCCATTTCAAACAGCAAATTTGTCGACATATTGCGAGCGATCGGTGGAGTGGTTTTGGACTCAAAGGAAATGGGTGTGGAAGGCGCATGGTAGTAGTCACCGCTCGAGTACGGTGGAGGCGGCAAAGAATTGTACTGAAACTGCTGCTGGCTATGCGGCGACGCTACCTTCACCGATTTCGGTTTCACCTTTGCCGATCGCTTGTTGCGCTTGCGCGTGGAAGTAGTTATTTTTTGGCGCAAGAAATCTCCATAATGATAGCGCGTGTACTCATCGACGCTGGTGAATCCACGCTGGCGCACAAAATCATCGATCACACGGCGGTACTTCTTCTCCGAAAAATCCTTCGATGACTTACAGCTCTTCAGGGTCGTACTGGTGGAGTTTAGCGATCGGTTTAGAGAGTATTTCATAAGCGATTTTTCGCAAAATGCTCGAATCTGACGGTATGTCCGTTGGCAACGGGATGGTGCTTTCGGCTTCCGGTCTTTAAGCAGGGTCGCGTAAGGAGGAACTGCCGACCTCTCACAGTTTGCTGCCCGTTGTCGGCTGGTGGATAGAAGCGTACGATTCCTTGCTATATGCCTCCCAAATGGATCCATAAAGGACGGAAGCGTTGGGCTTTCAGTTTGATAATACTGCTCGAAACTGCTATTCCGGCGACAGAACACTTGCGAGTTGGTATTGGAAGAATAGTATCGTTGCAATGGAGGAAGCGGCGGCACGGTCGATGGTGACACCGACTCCGCCATAAGCTTCTCCTTCTTTACTGAGTCACAGTCATTGTTCGAGACGGGCAAGGAGGCCGGTCCCACGGTAGAGGCTGCCCGGGAAAACTGACCGCTCTCCGAAGCCCCGCTACTGTTGTAGATATACTCCATAATGTCGAGGTATCGCTTCTTCATGAGATAGTTTCGAAAGTCTCGATCCTTTACGATTTCCGTGTAGGACATCGTATCGAAGTACTCCTGCAAAATGGCCATTTCCGTGTTTTCATCGTTTTCTTCGCTTTCGTTTCGTTCTAGCAGCTGGACAATTTTGCTCTTGCCCAACCGACAGCCGCCATTCGTGTGGCTTCCAGCGGACGACCGTTGGGATTTGTAGCTTCTTTGGGACCGCATCGTATCCGATGCGGCGTGTATCTCGGGACAGCTCCCACCGAAAGTATGCGCAGTTCTGCGCAGCGTTGACGAACTCTTCAGTGAATGGTAGGCGTGTGGCAGTAGTTGAGCACCTTCAACGTTCGAAAATGGCAACACGCCATGCTTGCCCGTGATGGATTTGTTTTTGTGGAACAGATGCGCTCGACTGCCAAACGGCTGGCAGGCCGATTCTTCCATGCGCGTGCCCAATACGCCCTGCGATAATTTTCCCTGCAAACCGAACGGAGTGCCATCGTTCTTGCCGATCCAGCTGGTTGGGAAATCTCGCGGGGAAAACCGAGGCACGGTGAATTCTCGCTCTCCAACTCCCAACGACACCATTTCGTCCTGCTCCCCAAACAACGACGCCCGGTACGAAAGTGTCGAGGAAGATTCCGATCGGTCAGAGGCGATCACGGGCACAGCGCAATGATTGGATGGATTGTTCGTGGCAGGAACCGGGGGTTCGTATTTGGCACTTTCCCCATTCAAACACTTGGCCTCCGGAACGGTGGGTGACGGCATCCTTGTGCTTGCAACACTCCCGAAGCGCCTGTGAACCTTCCCGACGATGTAATTTGCAGTGCTCTTTACCTTTCCGGCCCGAAAAAGCGAGAGATGCCTTCGTTTGTTGTCACATGTGTCCGTTGATCCGATGGTGGTCAGGTTGTAGTTGCCAAACTTCATGCTTAGACACGTTCTAACTTGAGATTTGGTAAAATTACGGTCACGTGGAGAGATGGTAAATAGGTTTAAGGCTGCCGCCGTCACTCTGCACACTTTATGTCATTGATTAAGCTCCACAATAACAGTGTTTTTCATTTTCGTTGATAAGCCTACAAATGTTCAACGTTGTGCAGCAAAGTTACAGTCTTTGTTGTGGAACTCCTTATAATGTTCACTTATTTCGATTGCTCGCAAAACAATACTCCAGTCCATAAACTATAAAGTTCACACATAAAACGATGCCGATTGATTTATGTCCGTTTGTGGCGGGTTGTGTTTGCTTTTCTTTTCACTATGGATTATAAGTTTCCAATTCCGTTATCATCTGAAACTGCACTCCGAAATAAAAACAAAAAACATGATATGTTAAAAGGTTGTACATTTTTAACACGCTCAATAAACCACCCGCGCTTGGCGCAACTTAAACGGTTTTATATTCCACTTTTAGCAATTATTTAAGGTGCAAATAATCACGATTAAGGCGGACCACTGTAAACTTTCTTCTTTTCCAACGGAGGAGTGTGTGTGTGTGTTTGGTTTGCACCTTTTAGCGAGAGGCTGCACACATCTTGCACACGAAGGCGCAAACAGTTTTCTACCGAACAACTTAGCCGACAACTTAAATGCTCTGCTAATGATATAGGGTGGATTGATGGGGCCAGTATGATCGAAGGCTCGCGAGGGCTACGGGAAACAAAGTTAGTACGGAGTTTCTTTAAGAGAAGCATAACATCAGCTTTGAGTGTGATTGACAGGTCTAGCAACGGATGCACCAATGGAAAATATTTATTGTCCGCTTCGTGGGCAAGAGTGCCATACGATATGAGCAGATTATCTCGCTAATTACACTGTACTCTATTGCCCAACGAAATGTCTTCAAATATGAAAACGATTACTCAATTCAAATCCAAAACCATTTAAATCCAAAAGACACAACAAACACGGTTTTGACCCACAAAAGTACTGGCGGCTCGAAAATCGAACTTTCTACTAGATAACAAACGGCACACAGATGGTGAGCACGATGATTTTACATGAGATAATGTTTTTCACCTCAAAACACACTTGCTGGTGGCTCGGTGTGTACACCACGGTGGTAACGTCGTCATCGTTTTCAAAACCATTTTCCAGACACAACTTTCGACTGATTTTGGGTTCATATTAGTAACAACGGGAGTACATTGCACATATATGTATGCGATTTTTTTCTTCTGAATTTAATAGAAAAGTATACATTTTTCATTATTTTACTTTCTATCGTTTGCTAAATGTGTCACGCACTGTGGAGTCTCACAAACAAGTTGGATGTTATATATTCTGCATTTGGAAGTAATTTTCCACGATACTTTTCCACAACTTTAGCACATATTTGCACACTGTTTTTATTTGCTTTAAACTACCATTTTTGATGCATAAGTTGCTATCAACGGCCAGCTATTGTTTGTCAAAAACGACATATTGCAATCAATATAGATTTGCAACTACACAATGTTTTCGAACCGGGTTTCTTTACAACTTGTTTCAAATAATCACAATAATTTGCACAAAGATCCCGCACCTACACACACACACACACACACAAACAGCCCGCGAAAAAAGCATTGATGTTTATGAAGAGCTGTGAAGAGTTTAACCACAGACCCCCAATCACGGTGAGCTATCGATACAAACTGAAAACAATAGATATAGCGGATGATTTTGGAGCCTCGCCGCAGCAGCACCACCAGGGGATGGTTGGCTTGTAGTGTGTGCACTGGCTGCACACTGCGCTCATTTTGGAGACCGATTCATCCAAACAGCTCAAACACACGCAACACCGCAATACACACGTCCGTTGCCATGGATGTTCGTCCCGTTTATGATTATGCCAATATGTGGATGGTTGCTTGATTTAAGCATGTTTTAGCAAAGGAGAAACGGTGAGACGCTCCGAATAGCGCAAGCGTACTGGGGGTTGCCCAGATAGGTCTTATCATGGGCGCAATCCTACCAACTACATATCGTTCCACGAGACCGAGTAAATCTTCAGCACACTGTATCGATACAAAGAATCGGTTTTGTTTCTCCGTTTGCCACGGCGGTGTAATCTTTACCGCGCGCACCTAATCGCGCACTTCATCACGCTTTGCTGCCTTATGCTTCACGAGGAAGCGCAGCGAAAAAAGGCTTCAAAGATGCATTTATGCGCATGAAATGTCTGCATTACCTGGGATGTGCCGCACAGTAATGCAACGGGAGAAACGGCACTCGCGGTAAGCCAGAAAGGCTTCCGGAGTATTAGAAAATGTTCCCAAATCAGTGCCGCTTTTCGTGATGCCAACGGTTCACAGAAATCTGTTTCTGGTATGTTTTGCAGTGAACTTTTACAGCTTGTAATAAATGATCATATAACGTCGAAGTAGATGATCGATTGATGTAAATCACTTTGTTGTTGAGTTGCGATACATTGATGCTTTTGAACTGCAAAATCCACAACGAAGCTTCACGATTCATTAAGCCGAGTTTTGCTTTATTTTTTAATTAGTCATGTATTGTAATGCGCTTTTTATCTATCAAACAAATTTCAGTTAGGCAAAATCACATTTCGTGTATGTATGAGCGAAAAGTGTGTTGAAATTCACCTCCCAAAAGAAGCGTTTCTGTATAACAGTAGTTTTATTTTATTTGGTCCTTCTAGTTCTTACTGTCCTGTTCGATTCCACGTTGGAAAGATCTTACCGAATTAAACTTGCCAAGACCCGAAAGTTTCATGTGATTAGCTATGCGAAATGGTCAGCAGGAAAGAGTGAAACCTTCGCCACTATCTGCAACACAAACAGCTAACGGAAATTTGTTACCCACTGCTTGATACACACATATGATGAGGTCCGTTGAGCAAAACCGAAAAAGAAACCCCCGTTGGATAGAACAACTAGCCAGCCGACCACAACAAATGTATTGCGGTTCAGGCACCAGTATTACCCCTACATCCACAGTATTACGTCTATATCTGCTCAATCTTTTGGTCCTATGAATCACTCATGTTCTATGCCCAGTTAGCGTTTCCGTTACATGCTTTAAACTTATATCTGCTGGCTTTTATAGGCGAAAGTACAGACCATTTCACCATTACTTGTATGTTGGTATGTTTGGTAAGCTTGTTTGGACCAAGCTTAATAATAACGTTGTCAAATAATAGAGAGTAGCTGAGCAGATTAGTCAACATTTGGCTGCTGGTTTACAGCATGTTGTAGTATTGCAGACTTTCTTGTATTAATTAGACTATATGAAAGAAATTGAATTGGGTTTGACGTTTATAAACCCCCTTTAATTAACCCCCTATGCAAAGTGGTGTGCTTAAAGAATAGATAAGGGAATAAGTTTCTTTAAGCCTTCACAATTTTATTTATCAGGTTACGACAACATCCCAGTAAATCACCTGGTCGCTGTTCCCCGTACATTTTTTATATATATTCAATATATTCCCGTACATTCAAATATACCAAGTTCGGCTACCAAGTTCGAAATATACTTGAAGCAAAAAGAAGCGCACGAAAACGGTTGTACCGTTGACCACTTCGAAGGCGGAAAGCCATTTTTAGCCTATTATGCTCTCCGGCAACGTGTTGTGTGTATACCAGCACCTCAGACTGGCAATTTGGAAGAAAATCACAAGCATAGCAACACGAAGAGCTCGAAAAGAAAACTGATCGAGCGGGGAGGCAAGGTGAAAGGAGAACAAAATGAAGATGCTCTGGTTTCTTGCGAACGACTAAAGTTGAAAAGTTAATTTCTCTTGGCGATTCGTTTCCACGCATTCAGCAATACATGCCGCTTTCGTGGCCACCTCACCGGCACGCACGTACTCTGACACCATTTAGCTGTTGATCGCTTCTTGATTTCCGCATTATGCACTTCCAACCCTGCCGTATGTGCATTAACACAGCGTCCGTCCACGTATCGCAACGTTGATCAACATGATCAACGACCTACCGGCCAAATTAAGGTTATATTCCATAACATATACGAAAAAAGTAAAGGAAAAGTTTTCTATTTTTCGTAAGTGCTTTTAATTTACATACACGGTTACCGATTTGATCATGTGCAGTAAATGGCACGGCTCTTTGTTTTGCAGCGACGGACAATCTTTAAACTGTATGCCCGTGAAACCGCAATTTTTGTCACTTACCTTCAAAATAGATCCCATCTCAGCGACGTAGATCCGTTCCGTCTCCAGAAGTTCTGCTAACACATGTCCTCTTTTCAGCTTTCGTTCGTCCGAGTCCTACAATAAAATGGAATGATATTGGCATGCTGTTATTTCGCTGCTTCCCTGATGGCTGTGAACTTTTGGGTAATTTACCGTTTGGCTCTGAAGATTTAGATCACTATCCGAACTGGTTATCGCCGTATCGCTGCTGATCGAGATGCCCGAATCGAGTGGACCTTCGATCGATCGTGGCCGTGGTGAAAAGTTTTCAATCTGTAAACGATGGTAATGCAGAAGAATTTCTGTTATTTCACAGTTTGTTAAACAAGACAGTCGGTATACCCAAAAGATTAATTATTTAAAATAATTTCAATTAAGTTATTGCTATCTCCTATTCTGTCCTGCTTAATACGAGACTGATCTGGACCAAGGCTAGACTTCTTGAGAGAAATCGTACTATTTGGGTAAAGCTCAGCAAATTCAAATAACCATCTATAAAACACAACATTTAAAGACTTACTGATGGACAGGTCAAAATATTTCGCTACAATCAATTGTTTAAACGGACCTATCGGCGTTGAGAAGAGTAATTACTGTCAGCTAACAGCAGATTTCTCATTTTAAACAATTATTTTACGTTGATTCATTAAAGGTGTTTAATGTGAAAGTGGGCTAACTTCACCCAAAAAGAAGATTTTTACTTGACACTTTACTTGGCAGCTTACCTTAGTTTGAGCATTTATTTTTTTCACACAAGAGCAATGATCATTTTGATGCTTATGCACATTGACAACATCGTTGATTTTTGGAGCAGACATTCCATAACCTTCCGTCGAATGCGGAGTTTCTGAGTTGCTGTTGGTTGTAATGTCTATGGAGCTAACAAGGCACGGTTGTGTCCGATGGGCGAACTTCTGATACCTTTTCCGACAGCAACAGCAGGAATTGCTCGTACCGAGGGATTGTTGTAGCTCACATACCCCTTCTTCATTGTCATCCCCTTCGAGATCGCTGGTCGCGGTGCCTGGAAGCCCCTCCCCTTCATCAAGATAGCCTTTGTTTAAGAACAACGATCCATCACACCCGAGTCTAATGCTGGTTTTAGACGTGTAGCGATTTTTACCACCATGCATAACCGCTGCACCGCTGCTTGCGGGAAGACTTTTAGTACAAGTCACGCTCGAAACGTTGGTTGACTCACTGCAGATTGTACTGCTGCTGCTGCTGTCGGTGCTGGTTGTCGACACGATCGAGGATGGTTGTTGCTTCTCGGGACTTATCGATCGTTCGCTTTGATCGTAATAACCATCGTCCTTGTCGGATTCACTACCAGCAGAACCCCAGGAAGAATTGGAAGAGTAGGATCGCGAGGAAGACCTGTTGCTGTTGGATGTCGCGGTGGAGATAAGCGAGCATGGTTCGGAGAAGCTGGCACAGTTGTTGCTGCCATTGCCGCTACTAATGAAGATTTTGATGCTGTTGTTTTCCTCGTTCTTTATTTTGTTGTTGATTTTGACCTTATCGTCGTAAGCCTTCGTCTGAGGATTGTTTTTCAATTTAATGTTGCGCTGATTTTGCTGGTTCCAAAACTTTTGTCGCGATACTATGTCGATGTTTTGTGGCACACGTGAGATGCATTTTTCGATGATCATTCTGTTGCTCTCCAAATCGATTTCCTTTATTGTTGACGATGTTACAATTTCCGCATCATCATTTATGTCTTTGCTACCGTGCGTATTATTCACCTTTCCATTCAACATGCCATTGTTCAGCAGATTGTTCATGACAAACGTTTCGTTTTTATATTCCGGCAATTCCTTGCTGGATGCCATAATATCGTCATGATCGTTAATCACAATCGATGTTCGCTTTCCGCATAAAATTATATCCAGCTGATCCGATGTGCTGCTGTCGCTGGGTGTAGGTTTCTGCGAAGAAACACTTTTCTTGCTACAGTCATTACTGCAAGAACCTGTTGATGCGGTTGAGGATGCGGAAGACGATGATGACGATGAGGACATTGGACAGTTGGAAAATTTGCAGTTTTTGTAACCACAAGTATTGCCATTTCTCTCCCTCTTCATCAGCATGTCGCCCGTGTGTTTACCGTCGACGATAAGCTTGTCTGCAGACTTTGATTTAGACAGACGTCGATATTTCTTAGAGCACCCATTTTCGACCCCTGACTGATAAATGGAATGGTTCTGTGGCGGTTGTTTCTGTTGATCCAGTTCGCGGATCTGTGACTCATCTAGTTGCTGATCGAGAGTCTCCGTCGATACAATACGATCCTGATCATCAATGATTTTGCGAATGCGTTTGCTAATTGTGTCATCGCCTGACAAGCTGCAAGAGGTTATCATGTTGTCAGCCGAAACCGGTGTACTAACGTCCACTGATTTTGGAAGATTGCTCTCTGTTTTATACCTCGCACTGAGTCGTTTGTGCACCAGGTATTTACTCTGTTCCGATTTTCTGTGCTTCTCGAAACGATGTACCGGTGTGCTATCACGAACCGCCACTCCATTGTTTGGTGCGCCAGAATCGCAACCGCTACTGTTGGCGTGTTTAGGACTCGGACGACTCGGCGAAGAGAAATTGGACATAAGATCGGGATCCTCCCTGGAATCTAGGAACAGTTGATTGATGCGGTGGATATCGTTCATCGATTTATGGCGCGTGAGCAGATTTGTGCTGGTATGGCTTTTTTGCAGTTTGAACATGCGACAATTTTCCTGTTTTAATCCGCCACCTCCAAGCGTGTCCGGTGCTTCCGCGGACATTGGTTTGGATGCCGTTTGCTGGTTCATCATCAGCACGTTGGCACACTTTTTCGCCGCCGGTGACTGATTAATGACGCGCATCATGCTGGGTCTATTATGCTGCCGAACGTCCCAGCTGAGCCTTTTGTGTTGAACATCGGTCAGCTTCTGGGTGTGTGGCGTAGAACCGGACGGAGCCGACTGTACATCCTGTAGGTTCTTCTTCTCATTAATTACGCCGTACAGCTTGTTGTCCACGTACCGTTCGTATCCGCGGCTGTCGAAGTAGTATTGCACCGTTTCTAGTTTGCTTTTCTTCTTGTTTTCAAACAGCAAACCATACTTTTTCTTGGCCAACGCTTTGATTTTGATGTCGGAATCATTAATGTACTGCAGCTTACCGCCCGCAGTACTACTTTCCGTTGCGCTGGGTGTGTTTGCTCCAAAGCCATTATGTTTCTTATACACGAGGTACTTAGAATTGCCAGATTTGCCAGGATCTCCAACCTTGGCCTCCGGCTCCTTGCTAGTTGTAGATGGTTTGCATTCCTTTTTCTCTTTTTTGCCAACAAAAGAGCTAGCTGATGCCTCCGCAAGGCTATTAGCGGCCGTATTAACCATCTTACCACCATTAGTGATCTTTTCACTGCAACCAACAACAGTGGCGGTGGAAATAGTTTTCTTCTTTTCAGTATCCTCCTTCAACACCTTGCCATGTTTCGCTTGGTTGCCGTTGAATGATGCAACAGACTCTTTTTTAACGGCATCGGAAGCAGGGTTCTTGTCTGTTTCCTCGTTCTTTAAATTGACGTAGTTCACTTTCAGCAGCTTCATCATGGGGATACGATCAGTCGCGAAGGATTCGTTCTCCATTCCATTTTTGCCCACTCGAGAATCATTTTTTCGCGGACAGTCCTCTTTGGATTCGGCCCTAATTTGAGCTTGAAGTCCACCCACTACGCGGCTACTGCTTGCACTACGATTATTCCGAAACTTGGTGTACTGCTGGGAGACTTTACTCGAGTGCGAATCGGGAACATGATTCGCCGAAGACACTCCCGTAGTGCCACTTCGCACATGATGATGACTATTTGGCTGTGACACCGATCTTAGGGCAACCGAAGATTGATGTATAACACGGGGCGGTTGGTGCATCATTATTTTAATCACATTTCTTCCGAATAAGCCTCTGTCATGCACTTCTCCTTTATGTAACTATATCACTTTCACGGTACTTTCACAAACGATAGTGGCTACGTATTTTGGAGTTCACTGTTGGTAACAGAACCACCATTCACGGTGGTGATGCACTTGCTGAATAGCATCGCTTCATATTTCGTTCATAGATCACTTCACTCACTTAAAGAACGCCTGCAAAATATTACAATACAATAATAGTCGTACTCCTTTGCCTTAATTCACTGCACGGGCTTAAATATAGTGCGAAACCTTTCAACGTTTGTGCTGTATGTTGCGTGACGATTCCGGAGAACCAGTGACGATTAAATTAACCAAAGATAAAAAGAAACAAAATGATTGGTTGTTCAAGTACTTTACAATATGTTGAAGTATTGCAAAAAAGCTTTAATCGCTGACCAAAATAGAAATTTTTCAAACAAAATAGAAAGATTAAACAAACTTCAAGCTTTTCAAGTAAACGGTACAACGCTAGTGAAAAAAAACAAACCCAAACAAAAAATCAAATTATTTCTGTTCATTACCATTTTTTTGCTAGCTAGCAAAAGCAGAGAGCAAGGAAAGCCAAAATAAAGCATACGAAATGTATAAGTATTTGAGATCTTTTTTTTCCTCTCGCTCTTTTGAGACCAGGAAACGCCGAACATTTTCGAAAGCCAATTTTCTACTGGTGAAGATGAGCTCCATTTTCCGTATTCACATCTCTTACTTTTTCATCCATCAATCGATTACTCCGGGTGTATATGAGAAACGAGCCATAGCAGCACAGTAGAGAGGTACCGCATAACAAATTGCTGGACCAGGAAAACCACAATTAACCACTCTTGTGTCTTGAAGCTGTGATTTTCATTCATTTCAATACAGAAAGTACCCGCGCAAATTGCACGGAGAAAAGATGAGCCAATGCGCACAGGCGGCGGCACATGATGCAGTGTGCGCGCGGTCGGATTATGCATAAGCCCGGCGTACAAATTTCGTGAAACTTTGTCTGCATTTGGCGCACCGATCGGTCGCTCCGGGGGTTCGTTACGTAAGTAAAAACAATCATCTTTCCATTAGCGAAACAACAGCCAAAATCTTGCGATCCATGATGATCGTTGGTGTGATTGAAGATGAAACTCTTTCTGTATGCGAGGACAATTTACATATGATGCAGAAGCATTTTGATGGGAGCCACGCATTGTACGCCTTCGCTTACGTCTTCAGGTTTAAGTTTTTGCTTATCCACACAACCGACAACCGTCTCTACCGTCCATTTCTGATGCAATGCACAATTTGCGTTGTTGCAAACAATTTTTGGCAAATGGCCCGGAAATCATTAAAATGATAAGCGGGTTCGAATCTTGGATTGGTCTATGGTTACCCATTTCAAACGTATTGGAATAGCTTGCACCCCGGACATGAAAGTGACATGCCACTTGACATAGAACAATCATAGCAAATCATCCGAGATATTTCGACTGATCGTGAAATTGTCACGTGTAACTGAAGGATTGAAATGGAAAATGTTGCGTTGCTTAAAAGTGAAAATCTGCGAATATGAAAGCAGCCGTAACCAGTGTAACTTTATGCACTTTTCCTACTAAACAGTTTTTTCCGGGGCCCCTTGCACGGCGGGGCCCTAGGCGGCCGCCTACTCCGCCCACCGTTAGATCCGCCACTGGCCGTAACCATCATCGGGCTGAAGCCCTCAACAATGAAAGTCAACGAAACGCATTGTGGATGGCTCGTCGGCACCATCAACGTAACAATATAATAAACGTCATCCGAAATACTCCCACGCCGTAATGCTTTCCTCTTTCTTTACGAAAAAAAAGCATTCCTTCGGCGTAATTCTGGGAGAAACGAAGAAAACAAACACTTGAAAACAAATGGCATGTGCTTATTCATAACCATTATCCCAAGCCAAAGTAAAAAAGAAAAAACACACACCAACAACTCTTTCCATACTTTGTCTTTCTTTATTGAACGGCTTCCCGGGGCAATATTCGAACTCAAAGCCAAATACATTGTCTTGCTGATCAGAGCAGGGGTCTACAGCTTCAACTTGTTGGAATGTTGATCGCTGCCACCTTGTCAAGTAATATTTTTTGGACTGGATATACTTTGTCTTTTCACCAGCCCGAATGACCTTTAGCCAGCCGCTACAGATCATCCATCAATGGACAATGCCATGTTATACAACTATTTCCAAAATTTGAATTACTATCTGTGCCCTGACATCACAAATGATTCCGTCCCCACTAGGAGCGGTTTTGAGCTGATTTATGAGAGTGCAGCAATGTGTACGCGTTGCTACCTTCACATTAATGCAACAGCTTTGGTTCAATTTTTCAAAGTCACTGGTTCATCATACACAAAATGATATAAAGGAGTTCAACAAATAGTTTGCATAATGCTTTTTGAATATGAAAGAAAATATAATACAAATTTTATATTCTTCGCAAATATGCTGGAATTTTGTTGTTTTCATTATGTAACTTCGTAATTCGACATATACACAACACTAAAGATGTAAAACAGCACAACATCCTTTAACACTGTTTACATCCACTACGTATACTGCGTCATACAAATCGTTTGTATTTTCTAAACTTCTTCCAGATTCCGATTTCAGCAAACCAATATACACTTGTTCCACGAACGTTATTATTTTACACAACACGTTTTCATTACTTTAACACATTCCGGTATTAAATATTATATATATATATATTCCGTTACGCGGATTTCGACCGCTTCAACAACAAAATGGACACAATCGAGAGCTCTCGTTCATTTCACAAATATGAGATTTGAACAGTAGAGAATTATTTGAGTAAACTAGAGAAAGTTTGAAGGTCGATTACATATTTCCAAATTGCACACACTCCACAGTATTTGTTGCCCACAATGCAAACACCAAGGCTAATCGTAATGCTTTTTTTATTCGCTCTTTTTTATGTCTGCTCTATCATCATATTTCAAATTTATCACAGTACACGTTAGCTTGCAGCAACACACGAACCGAACGCGATCTGCTTTGGTCACATATTCTCACATAGTAATCAGCAGTATGGCGTTCCACAACCCATACACAAATCCACTGATTAGTAGTTTAGTAAACTTCGCTATGTACCACAAAAACATGTCACATTGTATTCCACTCACGGTGATCATACACTATGTCACAAAATTGATGTACTATGTTAAGTTTTTGAAATAAAAGCACTACGAAGCTACTCGATCGAGACGGTACCACACTCACGTCCAACCACTACGGTATGCGTCTCAGTAGATGTATGAACTGCGACTGAGGAAAGCAACATACCACGGAATGCGAACTTCGTAGCTTACGATCGCAGAAGAGAAACGCTGGAGCAACCTTTCATTAAGCTCTCTTAACGTCGCAAGCGCGCTGGTTCACGCACTCGCGATCGCGGATCAAGCTCTCCCAGTTTTGGAACGCACTGGAGAGTGAAGCATCGACGGGGTATTTTCGTCGCCGTTCAGTTCACGGAATAGAGATTTTGACCTCGTATAACGGATGAAAATGTTTGTTTTCAATTCTAGGAAAATTAGTCAAGTTATAGTATTAACGATATCTTCCATCGTACTATTTTTTGAGTATCGTATGGGATATCGATTTGTGGAAATGTATTGTATCATTGTTAATTGCAGCTTTATCTATTTCCATGAACTTTGCTAGTCAAGCAAACGGCTACTTAGCGTATTTATTTTAACACAGAGTCCCAAAAAACAGTACAAACCCAAATGGATCGAACTCGAAAAGCGGCTAAATACGTGTAAAAGAACGCGTTAAAGATACAGTATAATTGGTTTTGTCTTTTCAATTGTTTTCGCCCTTATGTTGACAAGGATAACACAAGAATTCAATTGATTTCTTGCCCTGATTGCTGTTTTCCCGCTGAAATATTTGTCAAAATCGGGCTGCAGTCGCTACCGTTGAAAACTACTCTTGACCTACACTGTCCAGTAAAGTACCGCTACTGCAGCAACTCACAGCACAACCGTAGAGTAGCCGAAGCAAAACATACTTCCTCAATTAACCCGCATTTCTCTGCGCACCTCATAGTTGGTGTTTTTGTTTCCACTTTGGTCAAGTTCCAGCATTAAGCTCTTTGCAATAAGCTAAGTGAGCTAAGTGAGACAAAAATGCTTAGTTTCGGCACCATTACATTACTGGCGTTCGTACCAGAGATCATCGGAAACACGAAAACGTGAATGCAAATCGATCGATCGAGTGGGATTTTGTTTATATAAACATGAAATTATTTGTTTTATGTAATACAAAAGTTGAGGAAAACAGCCCACCCAAGGTTTATTGGGTTGAATTTTATCGTCATACTAAATATTATGAAGAATTCCTTCGATAGTAAGGGTAATCAACGCGCAGAAATGTATTGAGAGTGAAAATCTTTGTATGCAAGGATTTTCAAACAGTGACTGGAGAGTGCATGGCCAATTTATTGCGCCAACGCTAGTAGCAACTGGATTTATCGGCGAAACAAAGGGAACGTGTTTCAAATACGGGAATTAGTCAAACTTCTATAAAGTAGGTAGCTATTATTTCTACGCTTGATGCCTTGCGCCATCGGTACACGTCATTTTCACTTCATTTGTTACGTCTCTTGTTGTCGGTTTGTTTCGAACTGATGACATTGTTTCCCAACCGTACCACAACGAAAGGTCGACGTGCTTTTCACTAGCCCCTCTACACAGATAACGACCAAATCATAGCAAAAGACAACAGATCCGATCCCATATTTTCCCCCCCAGGTGCAGGTGGCACCACACAGCCAGCCAACCACCTGGAGAAAGAGTGTAATAATGCATTATGTTTTCGATTTTTCCTACGAGCAAAGCCATTGTCTCGTTGCCCGAGGAACAATAAATGGTGTCACTCAAAAGCTGGCTTGGCATTTCAGCTCGAACGCTGCTGCGTCCGATCATCCGTATACGATAAACTTCATTCAGTATTGAAGATACCATCAAGCCAACAAGAATGAAAAACTTGAAAAATTAATATTTATGACGAGGTTTTTTACAGTTATGGATGTATTTTTACCAACAAAAACCACTAAAAAGTAAACAACGCACGTAAGGACACTCGTTCACTTTGACCATTTACAACATTTGCCCAGGAAGTAAAGCAATTAATTGCATAAATCAAACCATTGGTGTGTTCATCGGAATTCCGCCTATTTGTATTTAATGTGGCAACAATTTGTCAGTCGATTTTCCCGTTCCAATTACGTTAATAAATAAATATTGTATTGATATGTACAATACACCACATGAGGAGACAAATAACACAAGAAAACCCGTATTGAAAGTAATAAGTAGGGCTTTGAACTGAGCTAATATAGCTGATGGGTGCGATTGAAAGAGAACTTTTCAGGACGTATGCAATTATGACGGCACAGCATTGTGTGCAACAGTTTTAAACAATGAGACAACTACCCATGATCTGACAAGTTACCCACGCCCAAGCGACGAACCTCACAGCCAATTACTCAGTCTTTCATCTTGATTAATATACGCACATATCTCACGATATGTTTTTAAAGTACAGTATCTTCTTATTATGTTTGTCTACGTCTACTAATATTGAACATTTAATTTGAACCTGTTTTTTTGTTGTTGTTGTATAGATATAATAGTTGCTGAAATCGGAAAACTCTTGGGTCTCTTTACCCAGGGTGTTTATTGCCAATCTCATGCGAATCGACGTACTGCCACAGTAACGCACCAGGTTCGCATCATTTTGTTGAGAAAATGGTCTAAAAGTTCAGACTAAAAACAATGTTACGTGATCGACTAGTTCAAACTCGCAATCATACATTTATTCTCGTTATTGTTCGTATTTAATCAATCTTGTTGCTGAACCATATGCGAAATGTTCGTGCACAATATATGCTTATTAGATGGAGATGAATGAGCTTCCACTGCTCAAAGCCCGCCTATTAACCAATCAACAACATAACCAACCAAACAAGTTTATTGGATAATACAAAAAAGATGCTGCATACAGCAGTAGATTTATGTGAACTGACCTCAACTATTTCTCCCAAACAATAGTTTAGATGTTTGAAGTTTGAAAAGTGTTTGCTCAATAAGTTACTATAAACAAAACGCTCCCTTTTGTTCGCCTTCATCACTAAAGTTGCCGTGAAATCTCTTCCTATAAAATGTTTAACGATAAAACGATGTAGATACAGGTCGTCGATCTTTTCAATTCAATCAGTGCGCTTGTAACGTACATTGCAAACAACGCGCATACAACGAATCGTCAAACGGGGATCGCATGTAACGTAATCGGCTTGTTTGAGTTTATTGAACGTGCGAGCATGCGAATGGAATTGGACGAAATGCTTTGGAATTTTTTACAAGGATTGTGTTGCTTTGCATTTCCATAGAGCGAATTTCGTTATGGTCCATCGTCATTTCCTTTAATCAAATCTTTTTATTCTGAGCCGAAACTAGTCACCTCATCATTATTTTGAAAAGAACCACAAGAAAGGCTGCAGCAAAACCATTAAATTTATTTCTTAATCATTGCCGGCTATCACTTGAACCAGTTTTTATTTTTATAGATATACGTTTACCTGAATCTGTCACACAAGTTAGGGAGAAAGTTTCGTTTCTAAGGAAAGTCTTGCCATCAATTTAGAACAAACCACCAACTAATAACAGGTTCTGTACGGAATATTATATGGGTCGTGAGGATGCTGAGCATCTTTATTACGGCCTGTCCATATTTAGGTCAGCAGGCTGTTATATGACTGCACTAGCCATTGAGCGACGAGTCAAACCGATTCCGGTTTGCTGCATGGTGTGTAGTAACAGTATGTAGCCCCGTAATCTTTATTGCCAGGGCCGTCTGGATGCAGCTATGATGCGTCCATCCCTTCTACTTTCTAGTACACCTTTTTCTTCCTCATTTACCTTTCTCTACTTCTTCGTCCTCGATTGTTATCCTCATTGAACGATTCTTCCTCTCTCTCACTCTGTAGAGATGTAAAGAAGCGAGGTAAAAAAAATACGCAACCTGTAAGTGCAGATGCATCGTAACGTAAAGGCCTCGACCTTATTCAAGTGAACTTGGATTGCCATCAACTACCAAGCGATGCTCGCCAGCCTCCGATATGAGTTGATCTTATGCTGCATTTTTCCGGCCGTGAGCGTAATCGGTCGCGCAGAAAACAGGTTTAAGGTATTATGATGCAATTTCCTAGGAGAGCAATGTTATAACATTTCTCCTAAAGTCCTGAACCGGAATATCAAATCGTGTCATGAGACCATTGGGAAATTAGAACACCCGTTTCACTGCTAGTAGCATAACATAAGTGACCTATTAAGTACAATTTTAAAACAGGCCATACGTACACCATACAAATTTCGTTATAGTTTTCGTTTGTCGAATGTAAAGTAACAATTAGCTGTGATAAATATTGTGATATTTTTTCGCCGTTACAAATTCACTTGTTTGATGAAAAATGCTGCCCAAAGTACATGAAATGTTCGAGTATGTTTTTCAGAAGAAAGAATGCCACAATTACCTTGCTGTACGATCGCCGTGTACGAAACAAAGGATGAGGTGCACCACCCGGAGGCTGCAGCGGTACTGCTGGCTCTGGCGTAACGGTTTGTACTGGACGCGGTGGCTTCAATGTCAGCTTCTTCAGTGTAATCATGCGTTTATCACACATTAATTGGACATCATCTATACGCTGTAGCACCTGTTATGTAAGGCAATGTAAGATAAGTAAAGTAAAATAATAAAAAAGTGAAATGTTATAAAAATATTATAACTTTGAATTTCTTATAATATTTCAGCAATTAATAATTATAATTATAATTGTTATAATTAATATATTTGATACAACATTACAACTATTCTAAAAAAAGCTTTAAATTTTACATACCTGTGATACTAACGCCTTAGTTTCGAGCGTAGTATTTTCTTGAATTTCTAGTTTTATTTCCTTTGGACTAGACAACTTAAACTCAGCTGCGGATGCAAGAAAGTCCTGAATCTCTTGCAGGCTCTGTTCAGCAATTTCAACGGACACTGAACATTTTTCTATTCGTTGCGTCGCTAATAACTCGATGCCTCGTGTGCACCATTTGTTTGCCTACAAAAAATCCAAATTAGTAATCCAAATCATAAAAGCAGCATACTTTCGTCTACCTTTTCAACCCGTTCCATCAATTCGCGTGCTTTGGCTAGAGTGTCGATCCGTTTCGATATACGGTTGTGAATGAGCCCACAAACGCGGCTTAACTCATCACACTTTGGTTGAACCATTTCCTTTGGGCAAGAACTTATACAACCCTTAGTTCCTATTATCCGTTGGCCTGTACTGATGACATGCTGGGCACGCTCTACATCTACATTACAGTTTAATTGGAACTCTTTGGTCTCTTTTAGCAGTTGATCCATTCTTGTGACTGTTTCTCCAATTTCGGTCATATCGGATACCGTTTTTAAATGACGATCGAAATTATTCTTTATACCATGTAATGAGAAAGTGAATGTAACATAGCTAAGTATACACATTTTCATGCTCGGTCTAGGACGATTCATTATCTCACCTGTAGCTCGCGAAAATCTTGCTCAAAGCGTCGAAGTTCGAGACATTTTTTCAATCGTGACAAGTGCACCGTCCAGAAGTCTTCGAATTGTCGCTCGGTTTCCTCCAGTTGTACCAAAAGTCTGTGACAATCGCGACTGTCATCAAAATGATGCGTATTGATATTTAAATAATTCCTTGCACTGGATGTTTTATGTTTTGGTTTTCGTTAAACGTTCCATAAGTAAATATTCAACATGCCATATCATTCACGAAAAGCAATGGTCTCATTATGTTTCATTTTACATGTTACCGTAAGTAACCGAAGATCATATGAACACGGAAGCATAAAGGCGTAAGCGTATGGGATATAAATATAGATGATGAGATGTCTATGTAGTATGAATATGGTCAAAAATTATATAGTGTAGATTATGAACGAATGTGCATTCTCTACCTAATCTCTATGATACGACAAATATGGGAAAATTGTGCATGGATATCGTTACATTAATATCAACAAAATAGATAAAGGAATGATTCTTCAAAATTATTACCTTCAACAATGATAAACTTGATATGACACGCAATACTAATCGCTCGGTCTAATGAACTACAGGGATATTCCTGAGTAAGAATGTACTATCAATACCGACATCGATACTTTTAGTATTAAAACATCATTCGTCCCTTCAAAGAAGGCAAACATAATCCACAAGGTAGTTACATCAATTGACGATTAATCAGCGAAACACGACCACAAATAGTAGAAAGAATAACACCGCAATGCATTATGCTTTCACACTATGAAATTGTGCGATAAATTGACAAATAAAAAAAATATCATAATTACAACAGAAAAGTGCAGTATTAATTCTCACGATATGCTTTATGCAATTTGCAAGTACCAAATGTATGATATACAGTTGCTTCATGCAACATCTTAACCCATTGACGTTGTATGTATAAAATAACCAGTGCAAGGTAAATTGTTTTCTTACTTTTATCTTAAATGCTACAATACAAGTTTTGTTTGTAAAAGTTTTTTTTTAAAGTACTATTAAAACCGCTTAGAATTTCTAAAAAAAATGAGTTTTTACATTGATTGTTACAAAAAAAGTTACACGTATATGTTATTTTAAGAACAATCAAACAAAGTTATAGTTTAAACTAAGAACACTAGCTATTTAATAAAAATAGCGTTTTACAAATTTGGCCCCGTAATAGGTAATAGGTCAAATATGACACATTTGAGATTAACGAGTAAGTTACTACATTTCCCAGTAAATAAATCCACTAAAACTGATCGTTAACTATCGAACAAACAAGAAGCAGTCTTAACAATCTTGAACAATTTTTTTTTGTATTTCAGTCGAAGTATTTAATCAAACCATCGCTTACCTTTCTATAGAACTTATATTTCCAAAGCGTTCTACCGTTTCTCGATCATACTCCTTTTTGCTCTTCATTTCCTCTAACAGAACTTCACCATGCTGTCCAGCAGAAAGTATGTCTTCCTACAAAGCAAATGCCAATGCAAATGTTTCAATACATCCATTCGTTAGACAGCAATCTGTCACTTACCTTCAGCTTTTCGTACTGCTCGCCTTGATCGTTAATCAATTGTTCTGTTGCTTCTACAGAGTTTGGGAATTCCATGTCGTGAATGGATTTCATGAACGCATCCAAATTACCTGATATAATGTTGGTCAGGCCGGAAAACTTTTCCAACGATATACGCTGCTGTATCCACTCATGATGCGAATATGCCAGCTCACCGCCCAACTCTACCGTGAGCTGACTGCGGCAAATATATTCATACAATTCTTCTAGTGTTGCGCAGACTATAACGCGGAAGCGAAACTCATCCTTGAAAAACTTATTGCTGACTTCTGAAATAGCTTTCTGTAAAAAGCCTGCAGGACGAATCACGAACACGAAATGCACTATCGCAGGAAAGTAAATCGATATCTTCAGCAAGATTGCCTTCACCGCAGCCCATCGATCTTTGCGACGATCTATGACCAAGTTGAACCCCATATCTGCCTCGGATAGGGAAGGTACGGATGTTAGGTAAAGCATCAACTTTTGGTACTCGAGATCAGTGAGATTTTGAAAGTTATTATAATCCGGAAACGTTATCAATGGGCAACCGTCCTTCGAACGTCCACCTTAAATAGAAATTCAACACATTACAAGAGCGAAGAGCCATTTCCGTGCGATCGGTCCGATCGACATGGAAGCGGGTATTCTTACCAGTAATGATGGCATATTGAGGATGTAGAAGATCTGCCACATCTCCTACGCTCAGCGGTTCCTCCGCAGAACTGACGCTCACTGCCGAATTCATGTTATCTCTTATGATCGATCCATTCGAAGATGCGTGCCCATTAGTCGTGATCAACGAGCTACAGCTGCCAAACGTGTTAAAGTTAAAGTGGTTCCCATTTTGGCACACGTTTTCGATTAATTTATTAATGTTGGTAGAATTCTGTAAACTTTGGTTTAACACAGTCTGCACGGATGTATTAGATGTCACCGATGATTGATGTTGAATAGCATTCTGATAGTTAGTATACTGATGATTTTGATGGGCTGAATGGTATGAAGATGCGTTGCTGCTGGCACTTCCATTGTTAGGGAAATTGCTGTTTTCTAAAATATAAAACCATTGTAAATGTAATACGAACAGTAATCAATATCCCGTGTTTGCATTCGAATACGATAACGAGTTACGAATATCTATTCCTAATTAGTTTTTAACGTAATTAATCACATCATACCATTAAATGTTATTCTTATCTCTCTTCCCATTCATTAAAGCCTTCGTCATCGGAGGTGAAGTTAATCATAAATGGCCATAAAAAAATATTTCCTATACCAAGATATCAGCTCATAGACCGCCGAAGTAATCCACTGTTCTCCATTCTCCTGTTCCATACATATGTTCCTTTTGCGCTTGTATCGTTGTGAATTGAACCGATTAAATTGAAAGAGATACAAGATTTTCGTAGCAATGTTACTCTAAAATGCGATCACCCTTCTCCTCGGTTTGATAATGATGTCACATGGATAACCAATAGCAAGAAATCTCCTATCATGATTTTCGATAACGTGCGAAAAAGGAACAACTATAACAACGGTGGGGGAATAAGTACAAATTCGTGTCACCTCCTGGGTCTATGTTCTGATATCTTGGTACTCGAACTGCTGAAACTGGTCGTTTGTGAACAACCCTAATAGTAACTTTTAGGATTACATATCTTCCAGTATCAACCAAACAAACCTTATCAAGCGGTCTCCTTTGGGGATGATATGGAAAAGAATCTTTTTTTCTGCTTTACAGTCTATCTTATCGTGTTATTACATCTTATTCCAACAATTCCACGATAGAGAAGGAATGTAATATGCAGTAGAGCATTGCTTTTTAACGGAAGTGATCACATACCAATCTACAGAACTATGCTTCACGAGCCCTTCCAAGCGTGTAACGTTCGTTACGTCCTATGGGTTTCGTGTAATAATGAAGCATGCACCTTAATTTAAGCCACATAGTACATACAGGTAAATATTTTATATTTATATATTTTTAAATTTGCAATTACTTAAAGCTGAACGTATTTAATGATAAATTTATAATATAATTCTTAATAAATTTCTAAATTCTTTGAGAGGTATCAAAGGAACTGATAACTAGAGTATTACGGGCTAGGCTATTTGACTATAATCATAATTCTTCCATAACATTCCAATATTCCCATTAGAACGAACACACCGGGTATCCGAAATAAAACACTCGTACTACCGCAATACTGAATCTGATAACATAAGAATAGTCCGCATAGTTTACCTTCGTGCGTAAGTTGGTCGCCGGAGATGATTTTTAGCCTTGAGCCGGAAGAACAGGCCGACTGCGGTGTCGTGACCGTAGATGACGATGACCAGTCACCATCCATAGCTTTCGAGGCGCTGCGTTTGAATTGCTCTAAAAAATTATCGATTTGGACCTCGATCGAACTAGGTGTACCTGCCGCCATAGTCAATCTGCTCTTCTATCACTTGTATGCACTGTATTGCACTCTATATACGACGTCACTCATAGAACAAACAAACGATTGCCATTTCCCATCAATGCCTTTGAGATAGCACACATGAACTCACGCACTACTCATGGAAAAACACTTTTTCCCCAAACTATTCATTCTAACGGATCAATAAATAAATGCCTTTTGGACGCATTGTATGACACAAACCATATTTTCTTTACACATTCTATAACTATTAGAAAATTTTCACCACCTTTCTCTAATTTGCATAACACACCAGATATAGGGCGCGTTCAACCACTAAGCACTTGCTTTTGCTGCTCAGTTATCTTTACATAATCACAGAAAAAGAATATTTAGGATCAAACTTTAATGCGACTCTATTGCACTATGCTGCACTATATCATGATGCTGCACTATTAGCTATTCCTAAATGTACACTGTATCATTAAGAACACATAATATGACTACGGAATTTGTGCTAGAACACGCAATCTCACGCGCACCGCATCCGCAACCTGCTCACTTTAGCTGCTCGACTGCTTACACCAGCACACCCACATTTGGTTTTTGATTAGATCCGAACTGTTTAAAGTTCTCGACACGCTTGACACACTTTTAAATGCTTTTACACTTCACGTTATTCAAGTTCAGCTGAAGTAAAGCGCTCGCTAATAATTTTATACACCTGCCGAAACAAACAATAACTCCATTTGTGTTTTTTTCTTCTCTCTTTTGCTATGCTACTCTCTTTCAAGAGAGCGATAGTGATGCACGGTGAGATTGTATCGGTCATATTAGCTGACACCGTTCTCAGGTTAGATGTTTCTTCATTTTAATCTGTTTTCGTTTTGTATCAAATTTGCACCACATTTGTGTTCCTTTTTGTCGTGTTTTGAAACGAAGAAATTGTCAAAATCTATTTCTATTCTGGATTCCTGCAGATTGTTTTGCTGACTCGGTTCTTTTGTACTAACCTTGATTCAAAATCCGTATGGCATCGCGCTACGAAGCGCCAAACAAACACAGCAAACACGACAATGTTCTAAAGGTGCACTGTCAACAGTCGTGCCGAACTGTCGCTGTATCAAACAGTCCACAGTGGACAGCGAATGGGATCATTTTAATTTTTTATTTTTTAGATATTGGTACCCCCAGTATTTTTGTACTAAAGAGGATGCATACACGTAAAGAAAACCAAAAAATGTGATCCTAAAACTCCGTACTTCCGGAGGAATATTTTTTCAAAGTTTGTTTGCATGACTATGACATTCTACAAATGAAAGGAACAAGTTCGACCCATGAGAAAACATCATATTACAGTAAAAAATACTATTTTAACACCAATACTACTCAAATGATGGGTATGGGTATACATGATTATACATGATTGGTTCTTCGTTTTCATTCTACAATAATTAATAAAACATTGTTAAATTACCAAATATGTCCAAAACTATGTGTAATATCAACTTTAGTTTGATATAAAACGATTTTGTGAGCGAAAAAATGGAAACATGACATCCTATATTTATTTATTTTACTTTTATTTGTATGGGCTACGTCCACTGTGCTTGTTCTAAACGGATTCCTAAGGTATACATATTTTCGAAGTGGGAATCAGACATCCCAGACAAAACCAAACTGGTTTGTTTTCTGTCGTGTTTGTGTGGGAGGTTCGATACAAGTTGACAGTACACCTGCATACGATTACACGGGTTTTTTCTTCTTCTTCTTCTTTTGCAAGTGAGGATGTATCCTCCTGTGTTTTTTACCGACCAGCAGTTTGTGAACACAATCAGAGGCTTACTCACTCTAGCTCAAGGCATTAATACCTGACAATTTCATCATATGGTCATTACATTTTGTTTTCCTGTTCTGTCATTTTCCTGTTTATTTTCTCTTGTTCTTTTCTTTAAAATTTAATTTCGTTGGTTTGTATAAATTTAATGGTCTTTTTGATTTCCTTTCCAGTTTTTTCTTCCCAATTTTCTTTTAGTTTTTCTAATGATATCTCGTTTCTGTTTAGTTCGTATGTTTTGCAGTCGAATACACATATGTCGTCCCGTGTTCGGTGCATTGCATGTCTCACAGATTCCTGATTCTGCTATCTTCATTTTGTTGAGCCAAAATGGTGAGAGGAAATGGCCTGTTAGTAATCTGTTAGTTATTTTCATTTCTTTGGTCGTTATGTTGACAGCTGTCTCCCACGGTTCGGGTTCAAAAGTTTTTTGGAATTCAAAAAATGTCGTCCCTTTCTTTTCGCATTGCTTTTCGTACCATTCTTTGGTTTCCTTTATCATATTATTTTTAAGTCTTTGGAATATATCTATGTATCTTATTTTATTTCCTAGTACTGAATCACTGTTTGCTCCTTGTTTTGCAAGTCGGTCTGCCCATTCGTTTCCACTGATACCCACATGTGCCGGGATCCACCATATCTCGGCTTTAATTTGGCTACCTAGTTCATGTATATTTTTCGCTATGTCTTCTATTTCCAATTCCTTTTTCGCATTCTTCAGTATTGTGCAGCTTGTTAGGCCGTCTCTTAAGATAGCAATATTTCTTAGTTTTAGTTGATTAGCTATTTCAATTGCTTTTTCTATTGCTATAAGTTCAATCGTGCTTATTGTTGCATGATTTGCTGTTTTAAAGTTATAGTACCAGGTTTTGTTTTTATCTTTTATATAGATACCTATTCCACTTTTTCCTTTTGCGACACTTCCGTCAGTATAAATACTTGGTTTATTCTTTACATTTTCGTCTATCATTTCTAACGTCATTTGTTTTAGTGCCTCTTTGTTTTTCATTTTTTTGTTGTCTATTTTCTCTTTCATTTTCGTGTTAATTTTAACATATTCTTCAATGTCATTAATTTTTGCTATGGATATTTTGCTAAGCCAGTTTTTATGTTCCCTGATTACTTCTTCTTGGTTAGTTGTCTTTCTTTTCCTCTGGTTTGTTTTGGAAATTTCTTCAATTTGTTTTCGAACTGCTGGAGAAAATGTGTAGGCTTGGGTTATTTCTTTTCCTGCTATATATCTTCTTCTAATTTTCAGTGGTATTTCTGCATCCACCGCATGTAGTGAGTTCGTTGGAGTGGTTTTTGTACATCCCGAGCATTCCCTTAAGGCTGTGAGTGTGACTGTATTTAATTTGTTGCTGTTTGTGTTACTGTTGTTGATTGTAAATGAGGATCCTCTTTCTATTAGGCTACTAATGGTAGATCGGTATATTGTTCTGGCTTTTTGGTGTGATATACTATTAGCTTTTGCGCATAATGTTTTAAATATATTTAGTCTTTCTATCGCTTTGTTTTTCATGTGTTCTATGTGTTTGTTGAAATTGAGTTTTTTGTCAGTAACCGTTCCTAGGTATTTGTAAGTATTTACATTTTCTACACTGTTATCATTTAGCTTTAGGCATATGTTTTTATTTTTCCCCATTATCATTAGCTTTGTTTTTTCTTTATTGATTTTTAGATTTATTGCTGAAGCTTCAGCTTCGAATAAGCCTCAATTATTATTATATTATTTATTTGATTATTATATTATTTATTTTTTTATTGAAATATTTGAAGTTTTTGTTGTAGTTCTACATCATTTCTCCCTGTTGTCACAATTGGAAAGTCATCTGCGTATTGCACTAGCTTTGTATTTTTGATCTTGCTTATTATTTGGTGTAGCTTTCTTGTATAGATGTTGAATAACGTTGGTGATAGCACGTCCCCTTGTGGTAATCTATCAGTGACTAGTTTTTTTTATCTTCTTATTGTTACTAATGAGTTCTACTGTCCTATTTTTTTTAAATTGTGCGATCCATTTCACTATTTGTGTGGGAGTATTTGCTTCAATTAAATTGTTAACCGATTCTATTAGTTTTATTTGATTGTTCGCAATCTCTAAATCTAGAAATATAATTCCTGTTTTTAATTTTTTATTTTTGTTTTCCATGATTAAATTAATTAGATAATTTGTGCACGTTTGAATAGATCTTTTTTTCCTGAATCCAAAGGAGGTTCCAGGGATAATTTTGTAGATTGTGCAGTGGTTATTTAATTTCTCCAGGACCGCCGTATTGCTGATTTTTATTATTGTTAATAAAAGTGCAATTATTCTATAGTTTTCGATTTTTTCTGGGTCTTTCCCAGGTTTTGGAATTGCTATTGCATTTATCGTTTTGTATTGTTTTTTTTTTTTATTTTCCCTTGTTGCCACATTTTATTGATCTCGTCTATTATGTATTTCGTGAAGTTTGCATCTAAATGTTTTAGCATTTCATATGTAATGTTATCTACTCCTGGGGCTGTTTTCTTTTTTTGTTGATTATGTTTTCCCATAGTTCCGGCTCTATTAATTTTTCTTCATTTACAAATTCTGGCAGGAATTCTTTTTCCAAACGTCTGATCAAGTAATTTTTTTGCTAGTTTTTCGTTATTATGTATTATGTTTTCTTCTTTTGTTGAATTATTGTTCCCTTTCATTCTTTTCATTATATCCCACAGTTCTTTGGTAGATGAGTTTTGATTTATTACATTTATTGTTTTTTTCTAATTCTATCTTCTTGCTTTTACGAATCTCTAATTTTAGTTTGGCTGCTGTTTCTTCATTTTTATCAAGTTTTCTAACGTTCTTAGTTTGTTCTGGCTTCATTTTTTTCATCCATGCTTTTCTAATGTCGACGTTCCACCATGATTTAGGTATATGTTTCAATTTGACCTTATTCTTTTTAATGATCTTGTTTATTCTTGTCCTTATTTGGCTGAAGCTTTGTCCGTTATCTCAGTTTAGTTTTGCTATTTGTTCTAATATTTTGGCTTTTTTGTATATTATTCTCTCTTTTATTTCGGTTTCTTGATCAATGTTTGTATATATCATTTTGTGTTGGCTATTCACTATGTGTTCTTCTGTTATTTTCTTGTTTATGTCCATATATATATCTTGTGTTACTATTGTCAAATCAATTTATGTTCCTCTTTTGTTTCTATCGATGGGAATGTTGGTGGTTGTTTCGTTATTTGTTATTATTAGGTTTGAGGTTTCTGACTCTTCCATTATGAGCTTTCCCCAGTTGTCCGTTTTTTCGTCATCCCAATATGTGTGATGACTATTAAAGTCTCCTACTACTATTGTCTTCTCTGTACAGCTTGTTGCAAGCTGGGCTTTTACGTTTTTTACTTCTTCGTTGTTTGCTTTGTTTGAAATGTAGATCAATATTATCTTTAATTTGGTTTCTATTAGCTCAATTCCAGCAACTTGAATAAAATTGGAACTTTTAAAATTTTGGATTTTAGCATATCTTAATTGTTTTTTACGAGTATGCAGCTCCCTCCGTATCCATCCTCTGTATCTATTCTCACTATGTTGAATCCTGGTATTGTAAATGTTTTTTCTTCCTTCAGCCATGTCTCCTGTAGGCATGCTATTGTGAATTGTCCTCTTTTTAATATATCATGCAATTCCTCTTTGCAATTGTTGATACTTTGTACGTTGTTTTGCAGGCTTTTGATTTTTGTTTTTCTATCTTTATCATTTTTATTCTCCATTTTCCTTCCTTGCTT
Organism: Anopheles marshallii; assembly: GCF_943734725.1. Lineage (NCBI taxonomy): Eukaryota > Metazoa > Arthropoda > Insecta > Diptera > Culicidae > Anopheles > Anopheles marshallii. The sequence goes on from NC_071327.1 coordinate 84,352,661, forward strand.
TTAAAAGTTCTGCTACTATTTGGTTTTGTTTAAGATTAATTCTTTTGTCTTTGTCCACCTCCTCACTGGAGAATCCGGCGAATTCCTTATCACTACTAATCAGTTTTGAGTCGGTGTCGGTGAGATCTTCGTGGTTTTCGTTATTTTATGTAGTTGTTTCTTTGTTCTTTGTTTTTTTCTTATTGTCTGTGTTTATGTTTGAGTTTGGTTCTGTGTTTAATGTTGTGCTTGTCTGTATTTTTTTGATTTTTTCGTTATCTGATGTTGTGTTTCTGCTTTCTTTCTCTGTTTTTTTCTGTGTTATTGTGTTTTCCGTCATTTCTTCTGTTTTTTTGTTTGTATTATTTTCTGTGGCTTGATTTTGTAATGTCTGTGCAAAGGTTTTCTTTATGTAATTTCTTGGGATAGCTGGGGTCTGTTGTCTTCTAATTTCTCTCTCTTCTTTCATCGTTAATCTTTGTTTGATTTGTAGTTTTTTAATTTCTACTTCGTCGAGGTAAATTGGGCATTGTCTGTCTAAAGTACTATGTTCTTCTCCGCATTCAAGGCATTTCGGTTTTTTATTACAATTGCTTTGTTCTTCGTGATATGCCTCTGCGCACGTTGCGTATTTTTTGTTTCCCCTGCAGAATTTTTTTGAAAGTCCTAGTCTGAGACAGGTCATGCACCTTAACGGTTTCGGGTAGTACTGCTCAACTTTTACGTCCTAGTAATACGCTACGTTGATTTTTCTAGGTATGTTTACGCAGTTAAAGGTAAATATGGCGGTATTGGTATGTTCGTATTTGCCGTCCTTATTTTTCCTTTTTACTATGTATGCCTCTTTTACCTTTTCGTCCTTGAGGCCCTCGAGCAGCTCTTTATCGCTGATACTAGCGATGGCGTCGCATTTTATCACTCCCTTTGATGAGTTTAGTCTATCATGCTCTCTCACTTCCACGGGCATGCCTATATTTAGCTTCATCTTTGTTAGTGTTTTTGCTTGATTCCTATTTTTTACTAATACTAGTAGGTTTCCGTCTCTAATCATAGAGACTTTTTTGGGATTTTCTCCTAGTGTGGCTTCTAGGCCCTTCTGCACCAGAAAAGGGTTAACAGCGTTTAGATTTTTTTATGGAGTCCTTGCTTTCTATCACAAGAAAGATTTCTTCGTCCATATTCCCCTCTCCTATCTCGATCCGTTCTCCTCTGACTCTTCTTTTTTTGTTTGTCCTTCTCGGCGATATCGTTCCTAAGGGCTCATAGTATGAACCGAAGGCCGATCCGCCCCCGGGGTCTTCGACCCCCATCATTTGTTAGTTTTTGTCCTTACACTACTCCTGTTTTCTTTTTTCCGTTCCTTCCCTTTGACCAATATGAGTAATAATTTGTTTTTTTTTCAAATACCTTGCTCCGTTGTCAGTAAGCCTTTATTCTTATAGTTATTCACAAATATCACTACCGGTCGGTTTGAAATCACACTGTCGAATGTACACGGGGTTGTTTGTTTGTTTGTCGTGTGGTCTGGTTTGTCTTGTTCGAGAACTGACAGCGCGCTGCCTATCAATGACCAACTCGAGCCCATAGTGCAACAAATATGTCCAGGGAAGCTTCAAACCCTATAGAGGGGACTACAAAAATCTTTTACCGAAATTTTAATTCGTTTCCTCTAGGAGAGTAAAATATATAAACTTTACAACATGCAAAAATGCTGCCATATTAAATTTATGGCCTACCCAGATAGGCGGTTTTTGAACAACGTTAATGTTTTTGGTTGGTTAAAGCGATTCAAGTGCGGTTGAAATTTTTTTAACGAATGTTTCAAGGTGAATATATGTAGTGTGCAGTACTAGTTTGTTTAAAATAAATCGAGAATGCGAGGAACAATGGTATACCGGAACGATAGTTAATGTTGGATTTCGAAACACACACAATTTATTGTAATGTATATTTAAGAAAAAAAAAACTCCGAACGAAACATCCGTCCTTTTACAGCTATACCAATGTGACCAACTGAAGTTTCATTATGAGCCAACCTGGTGTACGCACGAACCTGTCGTACAATATGCAACTGTCTGCCAGCTGTCAAATGACGACGCTAGAGGAATTCGAAATCTTCGACCATACATTTGTTTTCCTCACAGAACGCGTTCCTTTTGTCGATTTTCAATTTTTGTTGTTTGTCTTCGCGTGTGATCGCTCAATCTTTGTTCTTTTCCAAATTCCTTTAAGATAGGATACTACTGGAACAGTGATAGAAACAATCACGGGAAGACGAAGACTCCCGTGGTGTATTATCGCCTTTCATTCGCAGTTAGAGCTTCGTCGCCGTCGTCTGTTCTCGAATGGATCGGTGTGTATCACACACATTCACCTACACGCGCTCGCACTCAACCATTCCGCGGTAAAGGCTCACTGTTGTTTCGAACGAAACAAACGTCTTGTTTGTCGGACCGCTATTAAAAGATTACTTTACAGCATAAGAAATCAATGGCAGCTGTTTGAGAAGCCAGTTGTAAACACATTATTGTGGTAGGGTGTGTCGCGGTGGCTAGCGCTTAGGAAATGCAGCTGAAAAGCTGGCGGTCTTTCACTCAGAGTAGCAACGCAATCTTCACCCAAACCGCCCCGATGTGCATTAAAACCCATTGGAGTACGTGAATGTGTGTTTGTGTGTGTGTGCAAATAATGGAATGTACGGTAGCGTGTAGAGGTTTGTTGTAGTCGTTGTGAACTTTGGTGTTGTCCAATTGTGCAGGTATGAAGAAAAACTAAAAAGTGTGTTGGTACCCACGATTCGGATCCGGAAATTGGACTTTCCATATCGTGGTACCTTTGGATATGGGGGATCGCGTCAAAAGAATTCCGCTATGTTAGACTTGGCCTCGATGTTCTCCTCGAGCGATTCAGTGTGACGTTTACACTTTGCTACCGTTGTAAGAAACGATTAAGCAGAACGAAACAGTGTGTGCGTGAAAGAAGAGTGGATACTATCGCGATCGCGCTTGATCATGTAACCGAAAACAAAAAGAAGTGAATTCTAATCGACCCTTTTTTGTATTTTATTGCAATCGTGCGTATGTGTTACAGTAAGTTAGGTGTGTATATGTACGTCATGTTAGTTGAGTAAAAGAAAAAAAAAAAACGTATCTAACCACTAATGCGGATCATATTTGCAAAACGGTTCAGTTCAAGTGTGTTTTTGTGCGTACAGTGCGGTGGAATTCTCTCATAAAGCGAGAGAGAAATCAAGTGATCGATTGAAGAGCGAACGTGACGGAGTATCCGTAGCGCCTCGGAAACAACACTCATCTCAAAATGGCGGATTCATATTATCAGGTACGATCGGACATATTTTATCTGCTCTCTACTCACAGCGTGCCGCACTACTTGTTGCACAAAAAAATCCAAAGTATGACTAACATTAGCTAAAATAGTTATGCCCGGAAATTGATAGATACATAAGACGTTATTTTTTGTGCGTTGGAGAAGAGGTAGCTTTTTTCTACCAGTTCTCAACCAGTACAATAACTGTCGGACCAACAAAAAAAAGGTTCTCCACGGGTTGTTTTGGGGCCTTTTCGTTTTGGTTCAAATGTCAACAACTCATAGTAAGTTCGAGAGTTCGAGGAAAAATTGGAACTGGCCACGGAATATGTTTGGAAGGTTTGTGTTGTTGTGTCATGTTGAGTTAAATGCTTCCCAGGGTACCTGTTTGACATTTTCCGGATGTACCTTTAATTGTAATATTCAAACCGCCCATTTAACCAAAATGCCACGGGGGAATTCAGATCGGCCAAGAGGTATAATATATCTACCGTATTACCGTATATATTTTTACCGTACCGTATGTATAACGACCCTCCGTGTATAACGATCCCCCTGATGGAATATATAATGCTTATGAAAAAAAGATATTCCTACTAATTTTACCCAATGTTAAACATATTATAATAACATTTCATAATTAACATTACAATTCACATTATTATTCCATTTTGTATTCTCTGGTGTTCAATGTTGCAATCGTCAATGTTATCATCCTCGTCATAACTATCTGCATAAGTTGGAACATCCTCAGTGTCATATTTGAAAAGTTACCACCCATGTATAACGACCCCCTTAATCTAACTTTGGTAATTTTTGAACTAAAAGGGGGTCGTTATACACGCTAAAATTTACTCGTTTGATTTATTTTCGTAGTCTCTTTACATTGAATACGATTACGATTTTGAATAAGCAAAAAGTGATGCTGTATGAGCAATACGGCCTGGCCGTTCTTGTTGAATAAAAAAAAAAAACAAGTGATACTGCATGTATTTTTACTATTGATTCGAAAGGTGATTTTACCATAACGTCAGTCGTTACTTCCCGCAGAACTTCTAAATTGTGACAAATTTAAATAATTCCAACGAGAGGCACATATGGACAGACCACTGTTTGCTACTGCGTGAACTTTTTTTTATTATTATTATTTTGTTTATTTCTTCGGACAAGCAGAAATGAGATTTTTGCACATGCAAGGGTAACGGACGGGTTAAATTTAGGCGTATATTGTTTTATACGTTATATTCTTACGATTCAACTACGTTTTCAAATACATTTATTTTGTCTTATATTGAAAAATATGAACTAATCAGACATGTTTTAAAAAAACAACTATCGATGGTTATTGATTTTCACCAGATCATTTAATTAATAAATGATAATTTTTTGAATTAAAAATTATATTATTTGAATTTTAACGTCGGACAAATAATTAAATATTTCTATTTAATCTATGTATTTCATTTTTGTAAAGTTTTGAAATATTAACAGGCCTATCAGGGAATCAACTCTTTGCAAATATGGGAAATAGTTTCAGTGATCACAAAAGGTATAAAAATTTACCGCTATATCTGTTATTTCAAACATCACGGTGCTCTCTAGGATGTGAAGACAATCAAAGCAAAAAAAGTAGGACGATAATTATATGGTAAGCGCTGATACATTTGAAGAACGATGTGGTATATGTGTTTTTAAATCCTCAGGCCTTTCGTTCTTCAAATGTATTAACGCTTACGCTTACACATATACCTAATATATGGGAATATAGGAATATATAGCATGTAGGTTGTAGCAAAGGTAAGACAGTTACGAAGTCGCTTTTTATGATTGCTTTTTGCTCTTCGGTTAGAATCTTTTGAGATAAAACAGGTTTTAATACCGTTCCCTCTCTTCTTGACATAGATGATGGTGTTCGTTTTTTTCCGTTGCGAAATTGTATGAGAATTAAATTATACGCAGTAAAGTAAAACCTATACACTCTAACGCCAGGCAGACCAAAGTAGAAAACGCGAAAACCGATCAATCGTTTTCTTGATGTAGACTGGAAATAAACTATCTACAAGCGGGAAACGAGACGACAGCTGTACTTCCAGAACACCAGGCACACCAAATTTGTCATCGATGAACTTGTTTTAATTGCAAGACGATTCCCAGGCAAAGTGATTTCTACTGAAACACCAACGCGTACTCTCCCCAGAATGGAGCAAAAAACAAATTATTCAAAATTGCAGGGGAATACGCTAATATTTCCACTATTGCTGGGATTGTGACTTGGACGTAGACGAGGAATTATAGAACACTTCCTCACACACTTCCACTTCCACACACACTTCCTAAGAGAATTTAACGTTACATTTTTACTCACCCCAAAAAACACACACCCGTCCGGATGAGTGATTCAGAGCCGCAGTATAATATTACGAAGGAGATAAGAATTCGAATGCGAAAAGTCGCTTGTTGGACACGACGTTCACTGGTTCCGACAAGTCGGCAGCTTTCGATGTGTCCTAATTGTTATCACAATCGTCATGACCTTTTTCGATACGATAACAGACGACGTTTTGATTAATCTTGACCCTGTATTGGACATTTCCTACGGGCGTTAATACCCACGATCAAAATTATACGGAAAAAAGTTTCTGTGAGTGTGCGTGTTCTCATCGTCGTCAGTCGTAACGATCGATGCCGGATAGGGAACGTTTATTACCCTGTATTCGATGGCGGAATCATTATCAGCTTGCAACTATCAATCGGAACGTCACTTGACTACTAGGAACTAAAAGAAGCTTATGGGTGCCATTCCATATACCAAAATGTCCACCGTTTTAGCGCCTGTATTTTATTTTTCGTTTTAGATTAATCGCATATTTCATCCGATAGCGTGATATGAAGCTAGTTAACTATAAAACAAGCGATTAAATTATGTAATGGAAATTTTTGTTCTATTTCTTTCATTATACTGACCTTGTCAATCTTGACCACTGCAAATCTTGACCACTGCATGGTCAAACACATGCAGATGAGATGCATAACGCCATTATTCCGTATGATCGCTGTGTGCAGAAATACGTTTTCAACATTGTAAACTTTGGTATTCGATTCGCAGGTTTCCGCGTATTACAGACAAAATTCGAATACCTATTCAAACAACAGTAACATATCTTTCGATGATCGATGGAAGCCAAATTTTCATCGTTAGACGTAACAATATTTTACTTAACTTAGTTCGCTAAATCTGCGTTTCTTTCTGCGTCTAGTTGAACAATTGATTCATTGAACTTCGATTACAGACTACCACAATCAATTGATAATTGTTCCATTTACGCATGGTAAAAATGCTTTATCTACCGTTCCAACCACTAAAAATCCACCGCTTGTTATTACACGCCTTATCATGCAAATTGATTTGAGTGTTTGTATTTCTTGCTATATAAAACATTGCAAAATTTTGAGCTATTGTAGTGTTCTGGTGGTAAAGTTTATTCCCGTTCCCACATGCTTGTGTCTATCATTGTTTTAGTATGTTAACTAGATATTTTTGGTAATCTTTACTAATCCATCGGCTTCGATTTATATCGTTCATGTAAGAAGAGATGGGAACATTTTCTAAATCGCACTCCACGGTCGCTCTAGTTCAGCAACCGCGCCGGGTTAACGCTGGAGTAGGATCGCTTCGATGAAGCACAAAGGGAGACGGAAAGGATTCGAGCGTGCACACCAAGGTTATTGTGGGAGACAAGGTGGTGGAATGTAGAGTATTTTGACAAGCAAGAGGACGAAAAACTAGAAGGTGTGTTTGACAGGGGAGGGGGCGTTTGACAGCCTGCAAAATCCCACACCGGCTAAATAGCCGGCGGAATTGCAACGGTGTTTCTCTTTCTGATTAAAATTATTTATTTTTATGTTTTTCTTATTGTACATTTACACAAAATTTCGCACTTTAATTGGAAGGAATGATAATAACTAATGAAGCATAAAAGAGAATGTCCCTTGGGGACGGTTTATCTCGTTAAAGCTATTCGTGAATGCAAAGTTGCTACCAAGCAAAACTGTATCGTTTACATCTAGTATTGAGTAGTGAAAAGGCATAAATAAAACAGTTTTTGAAGATGATTAAATTTCATATCATTTTCCACTATCATTATCTATCGATATCGATTAGCCACAATCGTCCGTGAAATGTCCCTTTAAACTCGATCTTAAGATAGCTGCATCTTAAGATATTGGCACTCCCAAGGATGAACTCGTGTGCAGATTCAGTTACAACGAAATCATGCCTTTTATTAATTGTTGTTTTATACACGAAAAGAACCATCTGCACTTGGTACAGTAACAACCTTTCGTTCATATTTAGCACCGCGACAATTTGGTTTCAGGTCATACAATCGGCCAACCACACCAAGAATGATGCTAACCACAATGCGTTTGGACATTTAATTCAAGCATATTTTGCAATATTTTTATTTTTCAATAGATATGCTGGTATCAATTACCCAGCAATGAAATGAATGATATATTCAACAAATAATTATTTGATTCTTGATTGATTGATTGATATATTCAACAAATAATTCTGTAGTATGAAGATTAATATATAATTAATATTAGTGGAAAATCGCTAATATTAAACCTTTTCCCCTACAATAGCCTTGGGTGTGCACCAAGAGCGCTAGATGTACAGTGTTTCTCAAACCGGTTAAAAGTTTCAAATTAATGTTTCCAATTTGTAAAAAAAACGCTTTTCGAAAGTGGGACTGTAGCGGGTGGATTTTGACCGTTGATTTTTGTAATTTTTTTTGTTTAGATTGGCTATTCTTTGTTTGTTCCCAATAACAATGTAATTTATTCTAGAAAATGTTGTGTCAAATACTAAATTTATGTATCCAACACAAAATAATCATATTTTTCTGTTCCATATTTTCTACTATGAAGAGCCTTTTTTTGCTTTTTCCGGCATTTAAGCCGTTGGTAAAGTGGTTTTAACACCAGTAATGAACATTACTTAATTGCACGGAGTTGCTTAAAAAACAGAAAACATGAACATGAGCGAACATGATTTCAGGAAAAAATGGCAGAGTTTTTAGATTGTTTGAAATTGTAGATTTCCGATTTCAATGCTAGTAAATAGTTGTTCAGGCAACCGAAATAATAAATTAATTTATTTTTAATTTTATATAGAATATAATAATTGATAAATGATTATTGTTTATTGAAAAAAAAACATCTAAAAAAATTGTATACACATTTTAAACGTGTTAAGGAAAAGAGAATTTCAATTTAAAAATTATCCCAATTTTCACTAGAATATTTCATCCAAATTGGATCACGCATTAAAAAGTTATTCAATTTTAAAGTTTTCCGTAACGGCTCGATGACAGTGTCGCGCTTCCATTTTTCCTGCATTGCACGTTTGGGAGGGACGTCGTGCGACATTTGACAGCGATCGCGCTGTGTCGTGCGTGTTTCTACGTACGTCTGAACGGCATTTTAAATAAAATAAAAGATATTAGACCGACTCCAAACGCGCCTCAGTCACGGCGGGACCGCGGAAAACGCGTATAACTTTCGACGCAATATTTAACTTCGGCATGGCTCGTCTCAGCTCGGTTTGGGTCGGCTTTCAAATCTTCCGCGGCAGGTTGTCAAATGTTCCACGCCTTTTGTTCCGCAGAGTTGTTTGTCTTGAACAAAGCTGCGTTTCCGCGGATCGCCTGTTTGTCAGCCAGGCGCGGAGATTTGTCAACCGAGTACCCTCGAGGTGGCATACAAATTATTCGCAGCCGTCGCGGTACCACGGCGGCTTCGGCCCGTGTGTAGTCGGTGGTGTCAAAAACCACCCTCCTAAGGTAGGTTCATGCAGAGTCACCAAACCTGCTAAGAGTTTCGTATGTCACAATCATGCACTTTCCGTGATCTTGCTAGTACCAAAATTTATGATAATTCGAATAAAGCATTATGAAATTTTCTGAGTGTCTTACATTTAGCATTTTCTTGTTATTCGTAACACCCAACGTGAATGTTGTTGCATTGTATGTTTATTCATCACTTTTTTGTTTTCTTATCTTTGTAGGTTTGTAATCATCAATTCAGATAAACACCCGGTAGTAAGGGAAATGATGAAGGAAGCAGCAACAAAAATTGCGTTAACGGTGAACATTGAGCGCCTGTTACGTCTCTACCTCTCCGCTTTTTTTGGATAATGAATTTCATACACTTATCTTCTTCGGGTAGAGATGATTCTGCTGCAAGGTATACAAATAATCCAATCCTAGATGAATGAAACGAGATAACGTGAGGTCCATTTGCATTTGCATGACGGCGACCGAAGCATTTTCAGAAATTGTTAAGCTGGAAATATTTAGCGTTTTTTTTGAGACGCGTGTGATACGAATAAAAGCAACGATATCTCACATTGAAAGAAAATTGTATTTCGACGTTTGATGTTTAACAGTTCGGATCAGATCAGATTTTCAATCGATTACACGTTTTCCGGTTAGTTTTCAACTTCCCCAGCTCCGACTTCGATAGAAGCAATCACTTTATCTTGGATCAAATGTAAAAAAATAGGACTCCTACTGAATTCATGCAGCTTCTCTATGTATCGGGAGATGTGATTTGCATTCCAATTTTGAAATGCCGTGTTTTAGCGTATATGACGACTTATCTGATAAATTATTCAATGGTTTAAAAAAAAGTTTTTACAGCTAAAGCTGGATATGTAGTCGAAAGTTAAGTTGCGTTGCGCAGCCAAGCCCAATTGGCTTCCACCATCATCTTAATCATTGTACTTCACCGGATATTTCGGGTTTGCAAATGCAGAATTGTTACCGTCCATGTATGGATTTTTTTGCAGGACGAGATGAGTTTTAGTAATGCTAATTATTATTTGTTAACCGGTCGTCTGTGCTTCAGCAATCCATTAATCCTGCGTGATTCTGGCTTTTTTTTATGTATTTACCCGCATACTGGACATTTATTCCTGGATTGGTTCCAGCATGGGGTATAATTTGACGCAAGATTGTTAAGAACAGCTTAAGTGTAATTTGAAGTAATCATGTTAAAAGTAATTCGAAGTACTCATGTTAAAAGGACACGTTGCATATGTTCATCACAGTCCAGGTGGAAGTTGAAAGGAAAAAGGAAGTGTCGTATATTTTTATGATATATTTCAATCGAGATAACCGATCAAGGCTCAGGACTGATCAACTACAGTGACTAAATACTAAAATACTACGTTAGATGTCTAGACTAGACGAATGGCTATATTAGACTAAGAGACGAACGAAGACCCTAAGGCTCAAGGTCTGTTGAAACACATAACAACAACAACAGCTATATGTGATATGAATTGTACTTTGCCAAACAGTTTTCTATATATGAGAATCAAGGCCGGGGCGGCCCGGCGGCGTGATGGTAGCGGAGCCGGTCTTCACACGAACGGACCGGACCAAAATCCCATCCGGGCCAATCTCCCGTAGCAAGGACTGACTATCCGGCTACGTGGTTAAAATAAGTCTATACGGCCAGGCCGTTCTAACGAAAAAAAAAAGAATCAAGGACGGGCAGAAATGTAATAACTTATTGAACTAATTAAAGTTAAATTAACACCGTTCATTATTGAAAAAAACCCTTTTTTTCCTATATCATGGAGTTTGCGTAAACATTGTAATTCTGTTGCTTAGCCCTGCAACCGGGCAGATTAGCTAGTCTGCACAAATTGCATCATCAAATTGCTAGTCTGCAAAATTGAGTAATGGTTACCATATGTACCAATAAGCTTACTTGTTTTCTGTCCTTTTCTCCTTTTGAGCAGTACATTTCTTTTACAATCAGTGCGGACATGTTGTTTGTTCTCTTTTAGTTATTTGCGTCATATAAAATGGTGAAGATCGGACGTCAGCTGGAGTAAACAGAAGTTCTTTTCGTTTGATAAACACCATCTTGATATGAAGAATTGCAACAAAAATATACGTTACTAGTTGTTGCACTTAAACATCGCGTTGTACATCAGTACAGTGTGTGGGGCAGTTATGTTGGGCGCTTCATGTGGCGGTATTGTAATAGTCTGGTTAAGCCGGTTAAGCCCACCGAGGTAAGCAACAATTAAGCAAACAAGACAAGGAGTTGATGTTGAAAAATAATTTCCTTTGGACCCGGGGTATATGATTTTTTTTACACCAAGATAGGGTAAATAAGTTGGAAAGCGAAAGTTGTGAATAAAACACAAAAAGACGGAACTAAACGCCATGGCTAGACACAACGACGAAAGAAGTAATAGTAAGTAACAATTAGAAAGCAAGATGTATAGTGCCACAGGTCGAAACCTAAAGCAACATAATAGAGTGAGCTATTTTTCTCATGTAACGTAGCATTGAACACGTAATTTCTGTTGCTTGCTTGCTCAATCCCAAAAAGCTCTCTTTATTTCTCACACTAATAGTAGCATTACTCTCTCGAAAGTGCACTTCAACGCTGTCGGTTGTGTATGTTGGATCGATCAACGAGCACAAAACATTGTGCAGTGGGGCTTTTGTATCAATTGAACTTCCGTGACGTTCGGAGCAGTTCCGATGTGCGCGCTTCTGGATTGCGTTATTACGTGTAGATAGGCTCCACTCCGCATGCTCTGCATTGTAATACGATGGTTTACGATTTTTGACGCTTGCATTGTGCTGGAATATATTTGAAATCGTGATATTAGTTTTTGATATTTAGTGATTGTGTTGTTGTACATCAATACCGGGATTACTGGCAAATAGTAATTAAGCGTCTGTGCCACTGTAGGGCATACAGATTCAAAATTAAAAAAAAAACCTTTAACCGCGTTAAATCCAAAAAATAACCTAGCTCCAAAAAAAATAGTGACCAAAACCCGTTCCATCAAAATAAATATCTGTGTCCCATGCGCCAACAGGAAGCATCAAAAACAACCTTCACGATTCTTGAAGATCATTATTGCAATCCAGTGCCGAAAGCTATAGTTTTTGGGATTGTTGCACTGATCTTCCTGCTCCATAGCAAAGTTCATAAAAAATATTGGTGGAGAACAAAGTGCTGTGCTTCTGCATTTTACTTTCGAGTTTAATGAACAAGAACCTCAAAATTGTAGTTGTTGTTTTTGTGATGGTTATTATTGTCGGATCCATTCAAAATACGCAATAAATTATTTATTTGATGGGAACATGCACATGATACGAAAATAATAGATGGTTGGTGCGTACACCAAAAATTTAAGCCGATGCTGACTGTATACACAATACAGCCGGCGCCAAATATTTGCCTCTGAAACAATGCAAACGAGCGTAGCAGATGAAAGTAGTCGTATATAAAAGGCGGTCACTTTTGACGACTTATGGACATTTTTTGTGCCTTTGTGGAACATTGTAAAATTTGTTTTGGTTTCTGCTTTCGATGGTAAGTGTCTTGTTGTGGTTCTTCTTTTTCGGTGTGGTTTGATTCACACGGCACGAGCACATATACGGAAAGCGTTTATTTGTTTTATTACACATCATATCGCATCCTGTTAGCAGAAGAGAAGAGTATTCTCCTGAATATGATGAATATGATGTATAATTCAATACTCAGTTTTTCCTTTCCTTTGGGACGCCACCGCAATGGTTTTTCGAATGGTGTAAGCATATGATAGTCAGAGGAACGCTGTCGGATATTTCAATGTATTGTTTTTTTTGACAACATTTGCGACCCTCGTCTTTCGAGGGCTATGGTGGGAGGGAATCAAGCTCAAGTCCTCTAGTCTCCCCAAATCAAGCCGGCGGTCTACAGTCATTGAACATTGATCAAGCTGTCAAATCGTATGGAAAGTGTTTGTTCATCTCACATATTTTCCATACGATTTGACAATTCTTGCTCAATGTTCAATGTCTGTAGACCCCCGGGATATACTTTGCCGAGTTTGTATTGTTTAATCGAAGGTGTATTCAGTAAATATTCAAGTGAGCGTTTCAAATGAAAATATCATTCACAACCATCCACACCCCTTCTTCTATCATTTTCATATCATTTATGCGTTACATACAACCGCCTGCTGTAGGAGTCGCTTCTTACAAACACGTCACTATTTTTACTCTCCGGTTTTGTGCGACCATAGTGAATAGGTAATGATTTCAGAAACTTCTTTCTACAACATTGCGAATAGTCAAAATGGAGTTATTTGTGGAAAGTTTATGCTGCATTTTGTTGTTTCTTATGGCTACCAAATAGCGAACGTATTACAAATTGAATCGTCTGTTTCAGTACTGGTATGAAATTGAGGTGGGAGTATTTAAAATCAGTAATTTGGTAATTACATGGAATACCTTTCCCAAATAAGATAGTAACTTTGTATTCGTGAGTGCGGATGCTAAGTTGTCACGATCTAGTGAGTATATACACTGGGCTACGAGATCATGTGTGAAAATGGCAAATGATAAGAAGAATGGGGTTCTTAAAAACTGCTGTTGTGTTGCTGTTTCATCTACAAATTGTAGTTGTTCGTGTACTTGTGATTCTGTGCAGGAGTAGTGTAATAATGTTATTAATGCATAGTTAAGTGTGAAGGGACCGTTTTAGTAATGGACTCCTTTTTCATCCGTCATTTCAACACTGTTACGCCTAAAGTAATGAATTTGTTCCCGAAATGAACTGACTAATCGGAAATATCGGTTCTGGAAAAGTTAATGGACCGAATGGGGTCAAACTTGTCCGCACAGCATTATTGGCAGAAATTGGGAAAAGTACAAAGTTCCAGTAGTTTTATTGTGCACAACCACACAAACACAGACACCTTCTCTCATCTCAGTGTGAGAGCGTCTTATGCAGCCACTTCTATCGCATTTGTTGGTTTTTTTCGTTCCATGGCCGGAAGTAGCACGAAACAAATATACACTATCAGATCATAGCGGTTTTTGTGTGGGGTTCCTCAAAATCACAACAGAGCAGTGAAAGGTTGATCGATTACTTTGGTTGCAGCTCCCCTATGCTCTTCATGTAAAGTTAGCTTTTTCCTGTCTTTTGCTACAGGTTTGGCTTTGTTGCTGAGTGTATTTTGTTTTCTCCGTTGTCGGTTTCTCAACGATTCAGGTGAGATTTTTCCCAGCCCAAATAGACCCGCATGAACACTAAAGTGTGGTGGGAAGAATTTCTACGCAATTTGTTGTTTTTTTTTCTTTTCATTGTCGTTTTTCGTAAAGGAATGTAGTAAGTGACCACAGTATGTTCATTATCATGCTTATAATACAAATCCACTGAACTGTTTCTTGCTGTTACCTTTCTCGTGCCTGAGAACGGCTTCTCGGTGCCGGAGAAATCTTTTATAGCAGCCATAGTTATAGCATGATATGTTGGCATATATGTGTCGAAGTGCTGGTGTCTAGTGCGCCAAAACTGTGAAATATTCAATATCAGGTTAGCTGCTTTAATTGGTACAGAAAATTGGTTATTGATGAAGCTAGAAGTGTATGCATCAATTGTGTATGCTAGATGAACACAGATTTATACACGTTATAACGCCTAATATTTATATTTTCTACGGTTTTCTGTTACTTACAAGGCTTATAAAGACGTATTTAATTAATGTATTTGAGTATATTTGAAGAATGTTAAATATGTAAAATTATTTCAATAATTGTGAGTTCTCATAGAGTATAAATACAGTGTAATTAGCAGCAGTACATAGAAAAAAGAATATATTTCTTGAACAAAATCATCACTACAACTAGAGAGCACTTTTGAATGCCGTTTAGCTGAAAATGAAAACTACTGCCGCCGCAGTGATAGCCAACCTAACTGTGTTTGCCGCAACGCTGTATATCTGAATATTAAAACCATCCATCCATGGACAAATTGGTTTGAATGGATCCCTTGTTCTTGGATACCCATCACCTGAGTTGAGTTGAGTAGAGTTGAGCTCGCGTGAGTGAACGTCCTTATGGTGGATGGGCCCGTATGGCATAGGAAAATATATAATAATTGGATTGTCGCAACAAACAGACATACCCTCGATGTCAACCATCCAACGTTTCCGACAAGGGAGAAAAGTCTGTTGGTTTGACGTTTCTATATGACCCCGTATGTGAGTGTATGTTTTACTATGAACGAAACGCTTCATTCAGGTCCAACACATCCAACTGGGTCACACGTAGGTATTAGTTATTCCAACACCGTTACATTTATGGATCCAGTTACAAATTCTTTCCATTTTCACCCCAATGGTTTGTGCTCTTTTTCAGTAGCGTGAGTACCAGGACATGAGAGATTAAAGCAACAGCTTAAGTCATGATGGTGAAAAATTGCACTGCTCCATATGCGGTTCTAGCAAGCGAACGACGACTTTTCGGTCGATACGGAATTCCAATTAACGTATTTTAGCTTGTATAATGACCCCTCATGAATTCGTCAATATATTTACACATGGAAAATAAGTTTTGTATTTCTAAATTTATCCAATGTAATAAATTTTATTATTACAATGCTTAAGTAACATAATAATTCACATTATTGTTCCATCTCGTGCTCACTGGTGTTTAAAGCGCATCATCAATATTGTCATCCTCATCATCACTATCGGCATAAATTACATCAGCCTTATTGCCAGATTCGAAGAGTTACTACCCGGGTATAACGATCCCCTGAATTTGACTTCATTTCAATTTATGAAAGGGGGTTATTATATACGCTAAAATACGGTACTATTTCTGTGCATTCGCACAAATTTTTGGTTTGAAGCAGAATGTAAGCAACATTCGTATACTCTCCATGGCTTGGTAAACACATTTCTCCCAGTTTTTTACAACAACCCAAGTTTTTAAATTGCTTTCCTTTTTCGAAGAACGTGTTAAAAAAGCGTTTGACACCTTGCTTGATAGCAGATTAACAATTTTTGTTTTTTTTTTTGTAAAATTGTTTTAAAACCATTTTAATTGCATGAATAGCATAAAACAACTGTTTTATTTGATGATTTCTGGGACGTCTTCACACTGCCTCCCCAACACACGAGCGAATGATACAGCCTGACTAAGCAAGTTTGATTGGGAGTAGCCTGTCTGCGGTAATTGGAAGCTTTTGAAATTATGGGCTTAGATCAATGGCGAATATGGCCTGCATATATTAACGGTAAGCAAATTAAGTGGTTGTGGGGGGCTCGAGCTGTATGTAGCCCCGAGCCGATGAGGTCCTTAGCTAAGTCTTGACTTTCTCCAGAGAGCGAACTAAGCCAACGTGAGAGTATGTACATACGCATTTCACGTATTTCATTATATTGCATTATAATTTTATGCATTATATTATCGTCGTTAATTACCTCACTGCTAACTATCAGGGTCTCCAATGAACTAACTCCGTCACTGGGTTCGAGCAACCTTTCGAACATGAATCGTTTTTAGGTTTAAGCGAATCCTACCTTACTTTCTCCGCCATAAAGCATATTACTGGCAAATATGTTGTGAGTAGTTTAACTGTAAAGACTCTAACATTATGTATAGCGCCGTATAAGAATATCATTGGTTTACCCATTTCACCAAGTCTATTTAGGTCATCCTTAACTAATGGCGCTTTCTGGTCAACCTGCATATAAAACTGATTATTTCTAACAAACTATCTGGTGAGTTCCACCAAATTATAATTAATATTCCTTAACTATACTAAGTGCTGTGTTGTTTGTGTTTTTATTCACAATTACATGTGCTTACTAAATGTTCTGTCTGCACTGACATTTAGTTCAGTTTTAGTTCTGATACCATTCGGGAAGCTCGGTTTCAATAGAGACGATAAAATAGTACCAATGCTTTGTGTTTTATGTGAATGAGAAGTTTAGACATATCATGTTCTTGCGGTCTTTAAAGTATAAGTTATCTGTGCCGTTTCCAAAGTTCCGCCATGTAAAAACAAAGGTGTGCTGCACTGTTTTACTTCATGCTTTCCATGTTCATTTGCTTGTTATGTGGGACAATATGTGTAGTGTATTGTGGAATTATATTCTTTGATAAATCGATTGATTTTTACGCTACCATAAATTCAAAGTACAGAAATTCATTGGTACGGTTGTGCATTCCTCCATCCATCCATCTCATTGGGAAAAGCCTTGTGCTCGCTCGTAGTAGCAAATAAGATTGTTCCTAACCGGACAGGTAATGTTTGGTAATGGCGCGCATGATAAGATAACAATGCTCGATAAAGATACCCACCTGCAATAGCATTCTCTTGTGGGGTTGTACCTAAGCATTCTCAATAAAACGATGGAAATTTTCATAATTTGAGTTAAAAACACTTCAAAACATCTTTAAGTTTATTTAATGTGAATAATATGTTTGAAATTTCTTTTAGATTTTAGAAGTTTGTATTTTTTCCACAAGGACGGCCAGGCCGTATTGCTTTCAACTAAAAAGGTAGCATAATCTAAGATACAATTCACATTCGTTTGAAGACATTTCCTTTTCCAAACAGTGAAAGGTCCTAACCTAAGATACAATTCACATTCGTTTGAAGACATTTCCTTTTCCAAACAGTGAAAGGTCACCTTGTCCCGGGTGTACTCTTCAGATTTTGGAAGTTTGTTTTACACAGCGAATTGTCCGAAAACTTTTACTAACCCATCTCTCAACATCTTTGAAACCGGCTCAGCCCAAATGCTATTTTTACACCTCCACGTGTACAAGAAGTTTTGCACACATACTCCCATGTTATTCCTGCGTACGATGCTGTTTTTTATAACACAAAATTGTAGCAAAAAGGTGTAAACTTGGTTTAAATTAGCTTACTTTATCATATAAAACATTTGTTTTTAGTTTATTTTAATTTATTCTATGAAAAAGTAGCCCGTTCTACTGAATAAATTAAGTGCAGAGAAGGAGGTCAACTGTCTAACTTTGAAGTATAAACGATTTTACTCCGGATTCGATTCGACTTACGCGGAAATTGGCGATAAGCCAATTTTTCCCGAGTTATAGCGGTCCACTATAAAAGCGTATCTCGGGGATTGCCTGTACTTCGAAGTGGATTCATCAATCTACTTCGTTTCAGACTCCAAAAAACTGAATTCAACTCAAGAAGAAATCTGTAGTCAACTTCGGATTAATCTGGAGTACTGAAAACGCATATAACTTGGTTGTCACCTCGACGCGCTCGGTTGTCAAATCTCCGCGCTTGGTTGTCAAACAGGCGCTGCCGCGGAAACGCAGCTTTGTTCAAGACGAACAACTCTGCAGAACAGCTGGCAAAGGTTTGAAAGCCGATGTTGAAGTTCAATATTGACAACGAAAGTTATAAGCGTAATCCGCGGCCCGTGTAGAGTCGGCCTTACGTTTCTTTCTATATGACGGTAATATGGTTGCTCAATTAAACTATGATTGCTAGATCTTTTCTATATTCGATTGTTAGATAGAATACAAAAATCCAACCGTAGTGGCACATGATTCGAACGTAGCGGCGCATGATCGAACCGTAGCGGCACGCATCCGAACGAGATGGCATGCGGATCAAAGCATGCGGTTCGAAGCAAGAGGCACGAGATTCGAACGTAGGTGGAAACAGGTGTATATGTGTGAGTAATTGTGTACTGGTTCCGGTTTGACGCATCGTCAGTGGTCCATCTTAAGTGATTTAATTTCGATAGAAGTAGTAAATTTCGCAATCAGTACAGTTTTCCCATTCCACATCTAACGACCAAACCACCGTTACCTTCCGCCGGATTGTTTTTCTTCGGTCGATCTTATGAAGGCTGTTTGTTACATCGTTGTGTACATGTTAAAATGTGTGACTTACTAGGCAAAGCGAATGAGAAACTCACGTACAGCGTCGATGTATCTACAGTGTGCTTTAAAAACAACGACAAAGTTGCTATAGTGGGGTTGGTGGGAACACGTAACAAAGAGTAAATCAAGCAGCAACATAAACTGCAAACACTAACTAGCGGAGGTCTTGCGGTGCTTCTTGCTTCGTGTTTTGTGCATCAACCCTGCAAGTAGTTCAGTAAACTTCGCTTCCCCTACCACTGGGTCGGCAGTAAAGCCATGGCGTTGTACATAATGGAATACAAGAACCGCTATCGGAAACGGCGACGAAGTCGCGTATTCAGCACATGCGTCAGTGCGGCCGTCGTTGAACAGGTAACGGAAGAACTCGCCCAGACATTGCAAACACACACTCACCAGTAAGGTGCCTGCATAGCCCTCAATGCCAGTTCTAATCTTTTCCCGATTCATGTTTGCGGTTACCTATCTATCGAAATGCTTTCCGGTGTAGCTAATTCTTGATAGAGACGACGCCGTGAATGACGATCCGATATCGCTTTATGCAAGAAATGTTGGACCAAAATATGTTCCATTTCCTTACTCCACATCGTCTGTAATGCTTCTTACGGTTGATTCTTTATTCGAAAGTAAAATAGAATCCCTAGCTAGGTAGTAACGTCAGTATTGGAAAGCATCAGTATTTCAACGATCGCGAAAGGTGATTCAAATTGCTGTGATAAAATTCAATTCAAATGCTTCTCACGACATGAATATGGAAATGTGGTAGGTAAGGGTAACTTCAGTTGTTGTTCATAGTATTTCCACCGGCGTTTGTTCGTAAATATCTTGCAAATAGGGCACGTGTGCTTGAATGGAAAAGGGCGTCCTAACGTCAAATCACCTGCAACGAACTTTTGGCTACTTACCAAATCGCTCTATATTACTAGACCTCGTTCCTACACAGACCTTGCAACTCACCTATACCTGGTTAATTTTTACAGGGTTTTTCGGCATGCAGTGCGTCTATGCCGTATGGCTTTTAATGGACAGGTACAACAAGGACAACAGCATTCATTAACTCTGCGAGCAAGTTATATCACAAATAAATTAAATCCACTGTTTGTCGAGATTCGAGTTAACTGATTCATTAATAAGTTTTAATTAATTCATTCATTTTGACCATTATGCACATCTCTATTTCGAAGCATCAATGAACTATTTACCTTTTTCGTAGTTATTGTTATTAAATTCATGTGCTCACTATCATGCCAAAAAGCTTGGTATGGTTAATGCACACGTAGATATTTCAGGGCAAGTATAGACTACCATGCTTTATATAGAGACATCATACATTGAATTGATTTATTGACGTCCTTTCTTTTACAAATTAAAATGTCTAACCACGTTCATTTGTACTTCTTTTGACATTCACAGGGCGACTACATCAAACATCCTGTACTGTACGAGCTAAGCCACAAGTACGGCTTGCCGGACAATGTGTCCGACCATCTATTACCCGATCGCCTCGAGGAGATTAAAGAGGCCATTCGTCGTGAGATCCGCAAAGAACTTAAGATAAAGGAGGGTGCCGAGAAGTTGCGTGAAGTCGCCACGGATCGCCGTTCGCTCTCCGATGTTGCTTCAATTGTTAAGAAAAGCAACAACAAACTGGCCGAACTTAAGTCAGAGCTGCACGAACTGGAAAGTCAAATAATCCTCACTCAGGGGAACAGTGTCTGCAATAATGGGGGCTATGGTAAGTATGCAAAATGGTGCAGTGTTTTTAATTATTAACTGAGAATGCGATGAGAATTCCCTCAAAACGCAAAACCTCAGGCACTCTTGAATAAATTGAGTGTTGAGGAATACCTGACTCATCTACAGAAGTCTTACACTATACGTCTTTTATTTACAAACAGTACCTGTTGTATCTGTTGATCGTATGGTGAATGAATATTGATTTTTTATTAATATAATTTTTTTTAAGCTAATATTCTTTATGCGTGCTGTTACTGGTCGGAATCATACTCTAAACCAGTTTTTTGTGTATGCGTTTTGATGTTTCCAGGCTTTTCCGAATACCTGACTCATCTACAGAAGTCTTACACTATACGTCTTTTATTAACGAACAGTACCTGTTGTATCTGTTGATCGTATGGTGAATGAATATTGATTTTTTATTAATATAATTTTTTTAAGCTAATATTCTTTATGCGTGCTGTTACTGGTCGGAATCATACTCTAAACCAGTTTTTTTGTGTATGCGTTTTGATGTTTCCAGCCTTTTCCGCTTTCAGCTTTCTACACAAATGGCAAACCAAGTTAAATGTAAGAGAAAAGAGTTATATTGTTTTCCAAATGAAAGCTTCGGTCAGTTGCTCTACAAATGTCAAAACAAACCATTTTGCGAGCTGGTCTGAACCATGTTAAGCCATGTTTCCCGCGTTCTAAAAATGTAAAAAAAAATTAACGAAAACAAAAAAAAGGATTATTTCAATAATCAAATTTATACAGTCAATTCAAGTACAGTGATTTTCTATGTACGGATTGTATGTATTGCCATGACTACTAACGTATGACATATTGTTTTCTTTCAGATCCCATTTTGTCCACCGTTATTCCGAGTGGGCCAGAATTAACAGCTAACGATAAGCTACTCATCTCACTCGAGAAGCAGCTTAGCATTGAAACGAAGGTAAAGAATGGTGCCGAAAACATGATCCAATCGATCTCTAGTGGTCATCATGGTCGCGATAAGAAATTGCTAGCCGAGGCACATCAGATGTTGGCAGACTCGAAAGCAAAAATAGAATACCTACGACTAAAGATCTTGAAAGTGCGTCAAAACAAACTAAGTTGCAAAGTTTCGGAAGAAAATGGGGGCGAATCAACGACAGCGATCAGACAACCTCAAGAACTTGAAACGTCACTGGATGATCGAATTGAGGAGCTGCGTCATCGGCTTCGTATCGAAGCGGCCGTCGTGGATGGAGCGAAGAACGTTATTCGTACGCTCCAGAGTACCAAGACGATTGATAAAAAGGCACTACAAGAGGTATGTATCATTTTTTTATTCTTCTTCGCTTAACGACCTACTAGGTCATGTCTGCCGTTTGTGGCTTACTTAACTCATTTTACCACGTAGCCGTATAGTCAGTCTGTGATGACGGTTCGGATGTGGTTTTGTACCTACCCTGTCGTTTGGATCTGGCTCCGCTACCAAATATACCATTCGTGTGTATCTGAAGATGACGAATTGCGCTGTCGATTTTTATTTAGCTTTTATGCAAGCATACGAGTCTACAACCTATCTCATCTGTCAAGTGTAAAAGATGTTGATTAAATTTGTGATTTGATTCAATTGAACAGCTTAAAGCTTATCAGCGTTTCAAGAACAATCCGGAACCCATTTTTATCTTGTGTGACGTGAATTTTCATATCTGATGTATTAGAGTCAAATATTCAAGTCTTACTGGTTGTACCACAACTTTGGTTTTTATTGAACCTTGGTCTTACACGACGATTTAAACATCTTTCGGCTTGCTAATCTTATTATCAGTTTAAACACTTTTGTGATTGCATAAGAGATCGCTAAGAGGAAAACGAGCACATCCAGAGATTCGCGCTGGAAAAAATTCATATCCACACCCGGATAGTGTAGCTGAGGTGCTCCTCTGTGTCGGGCAACATACTCCACCCAATAGCAAGCAAGATGCATGGCGCTCAGCGGTCTGTCTCGGTAGAGGTCAGAAAGAATTTTTGCTCGTTCCGCGAATTTATGATCCCGCAGCATAATGTTGATAACCCGTGAAAATGATTGCTCGTCTAGCTCCTGGTAATCTAACTTCATTGCAACGCCTTCTTCTACCATGGATTGAATGTTTTGGAACTGCTCCGCGAATATGGGAATACCCAAAACAGGCACACCATGGTACTTGGCCTCAGCTATACCACCAAGGCCACCGTGGGAGATAAACAACTTGACTTTTCGATGCGCTAGAACATCATCCTGCGGCAGCCACGCTTTCGAAAGTACATTCGAAGGAGCATTCGGAATACGATCGTTTTCCCACTTCCACAGGACGCGTTGTTTGAGTTGAGCAAAGGTCTTCAAAATTGCATTCAGCTTCGCCTGGGGAAGGTCAGCCGATTTAAGATTAGAACCAAGACAAAAGTAGACGACACCATGCTCTGCTCCGTCAAGCCACTCACGAATGTTTTCGGGGAGAGGGTCTGGTTTAGACTTGATTTGTAACCCACCAACCTCCACCATATTTGGCAAGTACGGGCGTGGTGTGTTCAGCGAGAAGTGTGTATTAAGTAAGACGAGCGAAACATTACGACGCACTTCCTGGAACGGTGGGTAACG
The DNA here is from genome assembly GCF_943734725.1 of Anopheles marshallii. Taxonomy (NCBI): domain Eukaryota; kingdom Metazoa; phylum Arthropoda; class Insecta; order Diptera; family Culicidae; genus Anopheles; species Anopheles marshallii. The sequence goes on from NC_071327.1 coordinate 84,376,061, forward strand.
ATCTGGCGGGAAGTGACGTTCGTAGTATGAAGTCTGTACATATTCTGATACCATGGTGAGTACGTTTTCGAAACCGGCGAAGAGGAAATTTTTTACACGACCTAAAAATTCCATCCTGCCTTTTCCGCCGATCATAAGATGCGGAACTGTTGCTATGGCTCTCGGATTGCCCACAAAGTCGGCTGTCATTTTCGTCATACCGGCTGAGAACAATACCACCGTCGGTGCGTTAAAATGCGGCCCCAGTCCCAGGACAAAATCGGCCACAAAATAACCAACGATCACCAAATCGAAATGCTCGTGCTTAAGTGCTTGAACCTTGGCGTCTTCCAACGCCATTTCTGCAGTACGGAATTGACTCTGGAAAAGGTACACCATACTGGCCATCGAGTTACCTTCGTTCTTTTGCAGGAAGTCCCTAGTCATATCCCCCAGATCGATTTTATGTACCACAATCTCCCGATAATTAGGGACCGGTTTGGAGAGTTTAAACGGGCTCACCATTGTAACCTGCAGGAACGAAAACGTTAGTTAAGTGTCGCTTCTTGGACAATCATACTCACATCATGCCCTCGTTCTGCCAATCCTTTTAGTAATGCCTGCCCGACAAGCACATGCGATCTGCCGGAGCTTGGAAAAATGCACAAGATTCGATATGCTGCTAACTGCGCAAAACAGCAGCACAGTACCACCCAAGCGATCATAACGCCCTGTACGAACTTCATTCTCACTACAGTCTTCGTGGACAGTTCTCATGCAACTGAAAAATGCTCATTCATCTGACGTTTTAATGGAGTGTCCGAACGTCGACGAGATGGTAGTTGTGAAAAGAATCGACAAACCGTTCCATGAATGGAACTTGCAATGGAATAGCTTCGTTTACACTGATACATTTATAGAAAGGGGTTGTGGTAGAAAGATTTTTATCTCCACATATTGTTAATTGTGTTCACAGTTTGAAGTCTATGTGTGTGTTTTCAAGAGAACGTACGTCAATCCTAGTGAGCAACTTCATCCATCATCAGTACTCGCGTAGAAACATGCAATTTCATCATTTGTCAATTCGGTTGTTTATCAATTACTATCCAAAGAAAAGATAAGATGATTTGAACACAGGGTCAAACACAATAGGAAAAAAAACAGCTGACCACTCTAATCATGCATCATATTGCACTTCATTTCGTCATTTATTTTTTACATCACCATACATTTGATTAGTAAATTATATTATTTAAATTAGAGAGGTTAAGTTATTCCAGTTTTGAAAAATGTGTTGTAGTAATAAATCGATCTCTTAAAGAGTTTAATGCAGCTACCATTATAAAACTAAGCCATCTTCTGTTTTTTCGTTGTTTTCTGGACCGATGCAGCAAACAAACTATTTTTCACAATTCGTCCTACGATTATAACCAATTTATAGACGAGATAAAGCACAACAAACAAAAATGCGTATACATCCAGCAGTGCCGACTGGAAAATGTTCAGATCTGCACCTTGATAATGTAGATGTGGCGCCCCACGATGGCGAATAATGTACTCAATCCAAAAGACTCCGGTTTCGAGCGCTCCCATCGGACGATCTTTGTACAGTATGGAACGTTCCTGAATGTGGTCACGGTACTTTGGATCACGGAGCACCTCCTGTACAGCACCACTTAGTAACGGCTCGGTTAGATCATCGAAGCTTACCGAAAGACCCCACCCTTCCTTAACGACCTGAGCTACATTACCGTCCTGATCACCAAACATGGGAATACCGACGACCGGTACACCGCAATACATCGCTTCAGTAATGCTGCCTAAACCTCCATGCGTGATAAATAGTTTTAGGTTCTTATGTGCCAAAATCGCACCCTGAGGCAACCACTTGCCGATGAACACATTTGATGGTCGATTTGGCATTTCATCCTGGTCCCACTTCCAGATGACGCGTTGCTTTAATCCACGAATCATCGTTAAAATAGCATCCAGCTTATCCTGTCGCATGTTCGAACTGCGTAGATTAGATCCAAAGCTGATAAAAATAGCTCCATCACGGCCGGCGTCGTCAAGGAATAGCTGCAAATCTTGCGGCATTGCTTCGGGTCTGGCGTTTATTTGAATGCCACCTACCTCAACCATGTTGGGAAGGTAAGGTCGTGGTACGTATTGCGTGAAGTAAGTGTTGAGCATAACGAGCGACACATTTCGCATTGCCTCATCGTAACTGCGAAACCCTTTTTCGACGGGGAAATTCGATCTACAAAAACAATGAGGGTGTTATTGAAGGCAGGATTTTTTTTTTAAATTTAAGTTCATACTTATAATAGGACAGTTCCTTGTGCCTTATATACATGAGCATTATCTTCTCCATTCCATGAATTATAGTGTTGGCCACACGATCAAGAAATGTCATTGGATTTCGTAATCCTAGTAACATGTGCGGTACGGCGGCAACCTCGGCTGGGTTGCCTACGACGTTAGTTAACCCCGATCCGGAAGCAGAGAAGTAAAGTACCGTAGGACAACGGAACAACTCACCGACGCCGATTATAAAGCTATTCATGAAAAAGCCTATGATTGCCAAATCAAACTGCTCCTTTTGAGCAAGGCTAAGAAATTCCGGTGCATTAATGGTAACATTGGATGAATCTTGCGCCGCTCGAATAATCTTGGGGAGCAACTTCACCATATTCCGACTTCCGCCTTGCATAAAATCCTCCATGATTGTAGAAAAGGCGTCCTCAATTGGCACGTATACATCTCGATAGTTCTTCGGTGGCCTCTTTAGAGGAAACGCACTAACCATTGTGACCTTTTGGTTGATAAGACACGATGCAAAACATCAAGCATTATAATTCGTTTTATTTGCATGGTTCGTTTTGTCAGTGCATGATAGAACTTACCTCATGTCCACGGAGAACCAGTTCTTTGAGTAGCGCTTGAGCTCCTAAAACATGAGATTTACTCGCAGTCGGAAAGACGCATACAATTTTTGCTGACTCAGCGTGACTGATCAGCAACATCATGGTCACCATCAGAGCGGTATTGAAGGTCAGTTTCATCATTATTCCACTTTTTTTTCTTGTCAACTCACTCGTATTGTAGAAAGAAAGAGAGAGAGAGAGAGAGAGAGAGAGAGAGAGAGAGAGAGAGAGAGAGAGTAATACTGTATCACATTCACTACACACTAGCAGGCACGATCGCGAAATATTTAATGATGCTCCAACTAATGATGAGCAATGGTTTTAAACGAAACGTTCAATAGAGCTGTCCCGATCCCGGGTATGACGGAGATTTACTTCATTTCAGTATTTTAGCACCGATAGAATGAATGGCACACGTTTGTTCACATTAGGAGTAGCAACCTTCTATCAGCTTAATGTTCTCTTTCATAAGTCGACGGACGGACTCGTATCGCAAATACTTGTTATAGCTGCGGATAGTAAACATACTTAATCAAGAAAACACGCACAGGGTAGAACACCGCTGTAAATGTGTCATGTTTGGCACACATCCAAATAATATCTGACATCAGAGTACGTAACATCCGATGCCGCACCAGTGAACTGAATAACATCTAGCAGTTGAAGTAGTGTCTTCACACAAACACACTGACATATTTTTTACACATGCAAGTAGAGTTGTACCACCCATCGTGCATGTGTGTTTGTTCTTTTGGGTTTTAGTTATGTTGTGTCTCGTTTTCCTCCCGAGTTGATATGATGTCACTCCTCCTTGTCCTGCTTATACGCAGTTGTTTTTCTGGTCTCGTGTTTATCGTGTTCGTATCGCAATTCGCATTTTCACTTCCCTGTGCTATCCGACGCAACGAACACCCCTTTAGAAGCTCATATTTCGGTTGATGAGATTTATTTTTGACGCTTCATTCGTAGGTCGAAATGAGAAACTTCTTCTGAGGGTTCTCTTGGTGGTAGAAAATGCAAAAAAATCACAAAACACTGACCAATGCTGTGTGCAAGTGAGTTGTACTCCTGTGGCGTACTGATCGGTCACAAGTAACAGGATGGTGCTAGTGGTCCGTGGATTAAGCTAGAAGCAAGATGGCGCGATCGTCAAGACTCTTTCTTGTGTGTATATGTACTAGTTACATCTAACTGCTAGACGGATCAATTAGTAGTAAGAAAGGCAATGGAAGACGTCGAACGATGTCGTCCTGGTAAATTGAATGAAGTACAAGAAGGCCACACAAGGAGTCGAACGAAAAAGTACAGTTACGGTCATCATCATCACCATCATCAACATAATAACCAAGTGGAAGACGAAAATCCAACGAATCGCAAACAACAACGTCAACACCACAAACGTCATCGTCGGCGCATATCGCCATCGAAGGTTAGTTAGCCTAGTGTAGCAAAAGCAAATACAAAGCATTGCCATCCTCATGGCAACATGTCTCGAATGCCTTGATTACAACTTTTCAACAAAATCCAAATAATTCCACTGCCAATATTCTACATTGAGTTGTTTAAAATAGAAGCGATTCCACCATTCATCAGCTTGGGAAGAGATACCTCCGCCTCATGAATGGTATCTCAAAAAAACGTGTTTATACAAAAAAAACGAATTAATACAAAAAAAGTTAATACATAAACGATTAGCTGTATTATTTGCTACTGGCCGTTATTAAATCGTTGTGCAATGTATATTATTGTTCATTGATGCAATCATGTGTTTTGTTTTATGAACCGAGCATAATTTCCAGTAGTTTTAATGCCCGAATCCGCATTTCGGTTATAAAATAAAATAGGAGATTTTACTACCGACCGCAGTAACGCTCTTCTTCATTTTTAGTGTGTCTTACTGTTGTATTTACATCGACCAATGACTTCACGACGAACACACATGTTACGTTAATGAATGTACATGTTTTTTCGATCCATGTTACGTAATCTGTCAATCAGTGCTAAACAACTATCACCCTTCCCTCATGCATACACGTATACTAAGATCGCTCTTAGTATTTAATGATAGTCGTTGGCATTTTCCACGCCGCTGGGATAATCCATTTTTCTTCCCAAATATGTACAAAACATGTATAGGTTCACGAGATATTAATGGTATTTCTAATACGCAGATTCTTAGATACGAGGTTTTTAAAATTTGACATCTAAATAAATTTACAGCACAATATTCAAGCATGACGGTGAACTCGCAGATTCGGCATACGCGGAATTTCGAGATACGCCGATCTCGCGTGTAGTATAGCAGCCCGCTATATTAGTATATCTCAGGGACTGTCTTTACTAAACTGATAATATTTATTCGTTCGAGGTTACGTTTCAATCTCACTCTCTGCGCATATTCTTGTTACGGAAGGGAAATGGGATGTGACGACACGATTGCCTGTTTATGTAAGCATACAAGTCAGTTGTTTTTAGATCGTCGGCGTCGTTCTTTTTTTTATCACCCGTCGTTTAGCTGAGATAGCAAACGTGGAAATAGAACTTTTAGCTCTCGTTTTACTTGCGTTTTTTTAAATAAGTTGTACTGTATAATCGATGATGTTGTAAAATTTTGAAATAGTAAGAGTTTTTCGACTTTTGGTCTCTGTTCCATCCTTGTGGACACCGATTAATTTTCTCTGTTAGCATCAGCACAAGTCAGTCAAGTTGTTGCTGTTGTTTTTATGTTAAGAGATTTTGGACCTCTAGGGCCACTTTCATCTTTTGGGATTTAGGACGATGGTAAAGGATAAATAGAGAAGGTTATACTAAAAAAAAGGTTCTTTAAGGTATGTGAGTTGTTGAATGTAACTCCTATTTTAGTCCTCCGGTACATCACACCAAACGTGAGAGGGAAAAATAATTCTCTCTGACGAATATATCCCTTGGTTAGTTATATGGTAACATTAACCTTTTCACCATGAAGATCAGTAGACTATCTATAAAATAGTCAAATTCGTTACATGGGTGGTTTTTAATTATTCTTCTCTAGGTTATTTTAGTTCCTAATTATTTTATGCCATTTTTATATTTCTTTATACAATTTCGTCTTTTTGAAGCCGACTTGGGATTCTACAAAGTTGGAATCCAGTGTTCCAGGCTTGAATAGGGTTTACGAGTCCGAATTGTTCGTATGATTCGTGAGAATCGTTTTACGCTGTTGGTAGATAGTGATACGTGGTTGAACTGGACTAATAAACCCTGTCTTTATAGTGTTATTGTTTATTTTGCAGAGGTTCGGTCGAGAAATTACTCAAGTGAATTCAATTTTCGTTTAAATCTCGACATCTATTTTTAAATCTCGGAATAATAAGCAATGTAACCGTTGAGTTCTCATAGTTGGTCTACGGCGTGTTCTAAAACGATTGAAAAGACTGTTGTACAATGAAAAGTGTAAGATAATTTGCCCGGCATTATATTTATTGTACGTCTTCTTGGCCCAATGGATACAAAAAATGGATTTATTCATGAAGATATTTACAATTGTGTATTCTCCAAACTCCTTGAAAAGTTGAATTCTAAGACAATATTGTAACGGAAGGAAAACAAAAGCCTAAAGCGATAATATCAGGAATCTTGAGGTGTCTCACCGGATGATGGATCACGTCACCATCTCTCCATGACCCAATTATATCTTTGTATGGCACCGTTTCATTCTGCAGTGATTAGTTTATGCACTTATACAATTTTTTTCGTATTTATTTTTTTGTATATTCTCATTTATGACATTTTTTTATTCTTAGCAAGTGGTTGCTGCTAGTAGTTTAATAGGAAATGGCAAATGCTTTACAAAAATATAAAAGCTGGTTTATTAATTGTATTCCTTTAGCCAGAGATGAAAGAAACTCCAACATTTCAAAATCTCTCTAAATTTTCAAACAATACAATACAATTGTATTCCTTTGCATGAAGACCATCAAGACGCGGTAAATGTCACAATTCGATAAACAAAAGTTCATGTCGTATAGACTCTTATGTTTCGTCATCATTTCGGCCTGCTTTCACCCCTGTCGGTCAGACATTAGCATTACACAGTTACGAAAAAACCCTCTCTCATAACCGATTCTGCTACTCTCTGGCAATATCAGATTCTTGAATTATTCTGAGTGAAAATTGTTTGCTATCTGTCCATTTGACAGCAGGTTAGTCCATTCGGTACGATCGTTTCGATCAGCGGTCCGTCTGTTTGACTCGATGACTTTTTGTGCGTTTCTTCCAAACTATCCATCTTTTTTCTACTAGTGCTACGATCGTTTGAATACCAACCAAAACCGAAACTTTTGTTACGAAACAACGAAAAACGAAATTAGCCAGCTTGTTGTTAACTGGCGCGGCTTCGGCGCTCTGAACGAACCGAGAATTTTACCGCAAAGCGCCCTAAGATCGGGATGGGTGTGTATGTTTATACCAGTGCCGTAGTAGCTGTGAAGTAGTAACGAGTTTCCGATATGTGGTTGTACCGTTAAAGAAATAAAGTCTGCCATTCCGTAAACGAGCAATCGTGTATCAGATTGTTCTATACGCGTCAAGCAACACCATTTACTTGTTTGGTGTTCGGTAATAGATCGTGATGAAAGTGCTAGTTTTGTTCCTAAAAAGTGATGTTCTTTTTAAGTATCAAACGTGTATCAATCGACAGAACGCCGATGCTCCGTGTGAAACGAAAAATTAATTGGAAGGACCCATTGCGTCACGTGTTCGAAGGAATTGTTTTAATGGAGACGCCCAGTATTTCAATGTGCAAGTGAATTATGTGTCAGTGTTGTATGATAAAGCAACTACGATCACATGAAGAGTGTCGTCAATTGGTGTGTGCAAATTTACTACCAGCATTTAATCTCAATCAAAATCCCCAGGAAAATCTAAAACGTAAAATTCGACGGTAACCAATTGTGTCACAATCTGCGACGACGGTAGACCGTGTTTTGTCGGGTGTGGTTCAAACTTGTCTCAGCTCAGTCACGGGTAAGTGTAATCAACAGTGAGCTCCAAACCCATCGTCATTCCGATCACCATCCCAGTTCGTTGTTAATTCACACGATTCTCCTCTATTTATATATCCCGTTCATTAGCAGTGTACGCTACTGGCAAAAGGGAGTAAAGCAATAAAACTACAAAGCAAAGGCGGAAAGGAAGAAATCAGCACGCACGCACGCTCAGGCAGACACAGTGTTTTACTACTGTTTTTTTTTTGTATTTTTTCTACTGTTATTTTGCTCACAATTTTCCCGTTTATGATGGTTTGCAAAGCCACGTCGGTGTTTGTGCGTTTTGTATTGCCGCCTGTATCGGCTTGATCGTAGTTCGGTTTGATTCTCCGGTGCAGTTGGAATGGAAGATTGCCAACTAGAACGCCTGTTGTAAGAAAAGCAAACAAACGTTTAACCAAAAGAAGGAACAGGGTGGCAGATGTAAAAGGGGTTGTTCGTGTACTATATTTCAGCAGTAGCAACAACAACGACGACGACGACGACGAAGACTGACCGGTGTTTCTTCGTGTTTTGTCATCACGCACGGCATGTCCGCCCCCGGACCACAGCCACCCTCGGAAATCACTGCCGAATGGACAGTTCATGCACAACTCACGCTTTCCTCAATTGCTCCCGCTACATTCATTTCGACAAACAACAGCAGACTCCCTTCGGATGTTCCTCCGACTTCAACAGCCGAAGGATGCAGCGAGGGCCAAGCATCAACTTCAGAATACAACATTTCCCCTCCGGGTGCTCAGGAAGCTGGGGTCGATTTGAATGTTACCGCTCCGCAAAATTTTATCATCTCGCCTACTCCTACCCCACCAGCTTCCTCGTCCAGCGCAGTTGGGAGTCCAGTAAAAGTTGTTTATAAATTTAGCACGACTGACCATCCCTTGCAGCAGAAACAGACCAGCATGTGCTCTGCTGTACCGGTTGGTGGTAAGAGTAGCGTTATTTTTAACACCGATCCATCATCACCTTCCACACCGGTCACGCTCGCTAAGGTGAGACAGAAGAAACTGCGTGTTTATGAGATACTTGCTTTGAAATTATCATTTTTCCATCGTTGTGCATGGTTGAGTGGATATATGTTCGCCATATTCCAGTGGATATTTCGATGCAAAACATCGCTCTTTTTCTTCGCATGATGTTTTGTTGTGTGTTGTCCCCGAAAAACGGTGTGATGATAATATAACTGCATTCTATTCATGTACGCAAGAAGCTGCAAGAACATTAAGTAAGAATTTCTCTTTTTTACAATGTTTTTACCCTCAATGGAGCTCTCTTTAGAAACAATAACTCACAGTTTTTTTTGTAAAAAAAATTGTGCTTTATAAATATTTATCCGCTTACTTGTTATTATCAAAATTTTCCAGATTAGATCTATTTTTTAGTTAATTAGTTTCATCCAAAGTTTAGTTGAACGGTGAAGTAATATTCGAACTATGTTTTTCTTAGGGAACTCTCATGTCACAATCTCTATAATTGGAATCGTTTTTGAGTTTATATACCGATACTTGTTGGTTGCACTCTTCTTGCTACAAAAACGACTGGATGCAATTTTTAATCAACTCTATTTCATAACACTGGATCCCCTATATACTGTATTGCATATACACTTAGACTCCAACTGGCGTAGGACCTCCACCACCGTGTTCAGAAAATGCGGTTCAACTGTTTCCCAAGTGTACCAGCACCTGCAGCATCGTTCTGACTGCCTGTACTGATCTTGTACCGACGACCGACACACTGCCTATCACAGTCAACAAGTGCGAATCTACCAACAACATTGTAGTAGACAAATGTACCAATTTTCCCGAAAAGGTATTGAACGCCGTTTTTTCAGCTTGTTGGAAGAAATAAGATTAAGTTGCACAATTTTTATGTCGTTCTGAAAAAAAGTCTGCCAGCAATTCCAAAGATGTGAGTTGCCAAACGAGTGACTGGGAGACAAACAAGAAAGAGGATAAGAATGGCGCTACGGGGTTTGTCAAGCACCAAGGGGTGACCCAAAAAACTACCACTGATGGGTGTCTTCTTTCGCCGCCTCCGAGGAGACGTGAAGATAGGTTAGATTCGGTTAGTAATCTGTTGCATGCATGGTAATCAATGTAATGGTTTTGGACGACAGTGATAGCTCTTCTACTCGTTCGTTCAATGTTTCAGCATGTTCTCAAATCGATCTCCCCGCTCATCGATTCACTTGTCTCACCAAGTAATACGATACGATCCCAGCAATCAAGCGTGCGGGATACTTCGGTGACCAAAAAGAAACCACGCACGGTACATATTGACGTGTACTGCACCGGTTCAGACGCGGAATCTGAATCCGATTGTGGTTCGTGCTGTTCCTTCAACGAGGGAACTAAATCGCTATCATCGTCAGGGGCGCCGTCAGCTGCTTCGTCCAATTCGTCTGTCTCATCCGGCAGCCGGTTTGACACAAGCCACATGATGGAACTGAAGGCGGCGGCATACTCAAACATCGACCCATCGCATCCTACCGTGTATGAGTCGGAAGAGATAAGGGTGCGTCACAAGCGTGCCGGAAAGCATGAAGTGCCCAGGCGTTTGATGCAGCAAACTATCGGTAATATAGGTTGCATCTAGTGTAGCTAGTAGTATTGTACATGTGTATATATTTGTTGTAGATCAAAACACGCTTTCTACCATCGGCAGTCTGAAGCGAATTGGCTCTGCACGGCATGGGCGCTCCAGGAGAAACACAGCGACCGACGAGATTAGTGAATCAAAAAAAATCCTTTTCAGCAAGCATCTAGGTGAAGTGCCTCAGCAACAGAACGAGGAGCATATCCATGGTGCATTTAGTACATACTTTCGACGGGATATAAGCGACGATGCAATCAGCTCCAATTATGCCCTCTCCGCTGATAGATCAACACGTCGGGACGTTACCGGGAGTAGTCTCTCAAGTGCATTTGCCTGTGGTGGGTTCTACGAGGACAAAGAGGATAGTGAAATGCATAGCAAGCTGAACCGTAGTGGTACCACCGCCACCCAGTCGGATAGTTTTGAATACGACAATAGTGAGGATCGGTATCGTATCCACGAAATGGAACGGGTTTGGAAGCAGCATCACTGGAAATCACCATCGTTAGAAAGGAAACTCCTTCAAATACAAAATTCTAAGTTACCATCGTCATCTTGCCATAGTCCGGAATCAGAGCACAATCTTACTGAGTCGGATCACAGCTTCGTGTATGATGAGGCACCACATCCGAACGCCTCCAATCCGTCCCTGAACGAGTACAGTGACTCAAGTCCTTCAACAGTAAAGAGCGCTTCCCAACGGGCGTCGGAAAAGCCGAACCAGTCAATTCTGTTACAGCAACAAGCCGTTCTTGCTGCAACGCTGCAATATAAACGAGAGTTTTCCCCAGTAGAAGGTTACACCAATGAGTACCTGGCGATTGCAAGGCGCTTCGGCAGTCTCATTACGAGTCGCCGCAAACCCGGCACTCACATGGGACCGGTTCGTAACCCCGAGTGTCCCTGTGAGCACTGCCGGCGTTGGGTACTGGAGCGTGACTCGGGTGGTAGCGTTAGTGTCTTGCGTGAACGTGCACTTTCTATGGACGGTACAAGCGCACCAAACGGTATCGTCGATATGCGTCGACAGTTTCACCAGAGAAACACCTATGTCCACGAAACGTAACCTACCGGAATGCATTTTCAGTGCATTTCAAACACTAATCCTACGTGTAATCTTCTTCAGCGTGTCTGTCAACTGTAGATTAGAGGTTACTTTTTGTTTTGTAGAGAAAGATACAAAATTTTAATTGTAATGATTAGTCTTTTATTAAATTTCGCCAGAATAACAATTTCATCCGACCGTCTTGGGAATATTTTCGGCTATCAATACTCCCACAATTACCACACCCGGTATAATCTTACCCGAAGTCGAACGCTTAAATAATGCAATCCGTTTTCTTTATCGATGCGATTCGGCTGAGCTGTGCATGAAACGAGGGTTTCGTTTCATATTAACACTTTTCTTAGCAGCTTTTTGTTAGAACAGTATCGATGTCGATGTAATACAAAACATCGGCCCATATGGAAAATTTAACGTTAGCAACATTTCATTATCTTCATTTTACCCCTATCTGCTATGGTGAAAATGTTCAACACAAAGTAAACTCCCTGGAGGAATGTTTCTGAAAATAAATGAAATACTTACATCAAAATGCTCAATCAATTTCGTTTAGTTCAAAACATCAATTAACGGTATTTGCTGCGTATTCGAACGATGTCATACCATTGTAGGTAAACGATGCGTTAAGGGTTTGTTTGTGTAGGCGAATGTTGGACAGTGGGCAACGTCAAAGGACAGTTGATCGTTGATGGCAATAAAAAATAACTCAGATGACAGTAGGAGAGAAACTGCTATTGTCGTAGACCATCCAGGACCACAGACGTGTAATAAAGTAGCGGAGATAAAGAAAAAGCTAAATCAGAAAAAGATTGTTATTTATTCATTTAAAATTATCTACCGGCTATATTTGTAATACTTACAACAAAATGTCCAATCAATTTCGTTTAGTTCAAAACATCGATTAATGGTTTTTGCTACGGATTCGAACCATGTCATATCTTTGTAGGTAAACAATGCATTAAGGGATTGTTTGTATTATTTATTGCTTAAAAATTTTCGTATGGTATATTTCATTAACCTTTCCACTTCATTTGTTTTTTTCTCCCAATAATAAGGCTCAAGGTCGCTTATCGGATTCATCTCGTAAGCTAGACCTGCTGCGGAAGGCATTAGATCTACGACGACTAGAACTTCCACCAGATTGTCACACGGCACAACAGCTAAAAGCGGAACTTCAAAATGTACAAGCATCCAGCCCTGGCCCCGTGCAGTACACGATGCGTAACTCCTTCCGTGGAAGTGCACAGGGTCGACCGGCACAGAGTCATCAATCATTTAGTCGGTGCGCCACCGTCACCGGTAAACTGGAAGTACGACTAATGGGCTGTCAGGATTTGTTGGAAGACGTGCCTGGTCGATCGCGTCGTGACAAGGATGCTGGTTCATCCAGTCCGGGTGATCTGAAAAGTTTCGTCAAGGGTGTCACTAGCCGCAGTTCTTCGAAGAGTTACAGTGTCAAGGACGAAACGTCATCGGAAATTATGGCGGTGATCAAGCTAGATAACATCACCGTAGGACAGACATCGTGGCGCCCTTGTTCACAGCAGGCTTGGGATCAGCGGTTCAGCATCGACTTGGATAGATCGCGTGAACTAGAAATTGGCGTGTATTGGCGCGACTGGCGCTCGCTATGTGCGTTCAAATTCTTACGTCTAGAAGAGTTTATCGACGACATTCGGCACGGTATGGCGTTACAGCTTGAACCGCAAGGTGTGCTGTTTGCCGAGATCAAGTTCCTCAATCCGATGATCTCCCGCAAGCCGAAACTGCAACGTCAGCGCATGATCTTCAACAAGCAGCAGGTGAAGAACATTCCGCGCGCCAAGCAAATGAACATCAACGTTGCCACCTGGGGTCGACTGCTGAAGCGCAACACTTCGGGCAGTACACCGACATCGTCTGGACCTGGTATACTTACCAGCACACCCTCGCCGGGAACGACAACAGCTGTTTCGGCTATGTTAGCAAACCAGACGTCGGGATCTTCAGTGACAACCCTTTCCACACCGGGATCGGTCATATTGTCGTACGATCCACTGCAGGACGATCCTGTGGAAACATTGGGAGAATCGGCGGATCATAACGTAATTGGACTAGGAGGTGGTCGTCCTCTCGGTAAGTTTACCGCGTGCAGTACCAATTGCAATGCACGCAACATTATTGGAAGCTGTTGTTGCCATTCCACTTGGTAATGGCGTTCCATGCAACAAAGATAGACTTCTAAGAAACATTGATACCAACAGTTGCATGATTTTAGCACATATGAAATTAATGCATTTTTTTCTGATATTGATTCATATGATATTCCTACAACACAATGTGCTGTTTTTGAGCCATGTTTATAGTCGTGCAATCTAGAGATTAGATTTAGCTTAGTAATCTCACATACTGTCATTATTATTTTTCCACTTCAAACTTCCAACGGCAAACAAACTAGTAATAACGTTTTACCTTTTTCTTTTAGGTATCCACGGTGTCGGCGTACTGCCAGAAAGTCCATCGTCCCACTCGCTACAAAACCAGGGAACACCAACGGTGGGACGTCCCATTCCTTCACCTCAATCTATCAGCACACCATCCAGCTTTCGACAGAAAAAGCAGCCGACACCATTACCACGGCAAGCGACACCACCAAAAATCGACCCCGAGGTAAGCAACAACACCTCGCCTACGCCTAGTGTTATCGTGATCGTTTTCCGGGTATCTACCGTTGAACTTGTCCTTCGTGGCGTAAAAGCTTGTGGAAGTCTACTATTGTAGAAATTTCCTTCCCGGTACAACGATCGCCTCCCCAATCTCCCAACCCCTATGGCTTACCGCTTATCGTTGTGTGTTTGTGCGTTCGTTTGTGTGTTATATTTTCTAGTACCGTAGGCCATGTTTCAGTGGCCTGAGGATTTAGCTTTTATCTCTTATCACCTACCGACCATCATGCTGTAAAACCGACCGGTTCGGAGGAGAGTCTTTTGACGTTTCGTCATTGTATTCTGTATTTTTTGAAGCAGTACCAGTAGTGTAGCAAGAGCTTGCTTCCCACGCGCTGGGTTTCTTGAATTGTGAAAAAGTTAGAGTTAGAGAATAAAAGTGAGAATCGGTCGGAAGTGTTCCAACGCGAAGATGCAATTGAAGCGAAGAAACGCACTTTATAATCCCGATCGGCAATTGATGCGTAGTAGACCTGTGGTCTTTTCCGTCGTCAAGGAACCTACTGTTCGTGAGTTGGAAATTCCCCTGTTTGTGAAGCATTGGAAGGAACAGAATCGGGTTAGTAGTGAAAGCTCCCAACCCTTATTGTGTTAAATTGCGTTAACGGATAGCACAGTGCTGGGAAGTTGTACTAAAGGAGGATCACACTATACCCGGGGAAAAGCACACACGCTTACAGTGACATCTTCGACACTAGCCGCGTCGTTTTACCCATCGCAGCATACACTTTATCTATTTATTTTATATTCTTTCTGTATTTCTTTCTCCCCCCTCCTCCCCCTCGCAATCTGTTCGTTTTCCACTCGTGCGGATTTTTTTCTCTTTCCTTATGCACAGCTGGAGTACGCATTAAGCAAATTCGATTTCCTTCACCAGCACGATAGTCTTATTGGTGTTAGTTTGTACGATAAACAGCAGCAGCAACAAAAGCAGGAGTCGCAGGTAGTTGCGATAAACATTAGTGATAGCAACCATACCACCCGTAACGATGTCGCTGACGACGATATGCCACCGTTGCCTTCGACTCCGCCGCCAACGCTGCGTTCCTTCGGCGATAGCCACCCGGCCGTGATACCAGTTATATTACAGAAGTCCCTGTCTGGTGATTTGCTACGGCCCGTGTTGTCGATGCCACCACCGATTATTTATGGTGGGTACAATCGCGACAGTTATTACAGCAACATATCGTCGACAAGCAGTCCGATCGTGGAGGAACCGCCATCACCTGCGTCAAGTCATCAGCCGCAGTGTGCACCGTTCCAGGACGACGTTATATACGACAATATTATTGAGGTCAGAGACTGCAAGCGTACATCGCGCACTCCGCTTTCTCCTCGCAAACACCAGAAACATGTACCTGCAACCATTTTTGTGTGTGTTTTTGTTTTAATCGACATTGATTTTTTTTGTCTTGTTGTCGTAATCACTTGTTTCTAGATGTGCTTTTTGTCCAGACTCACATTTTCATTCTTTCTATCCATTACGCATGCTGAATCAATTAATATGTTAAGTAACAGAGTTTTAAAGAGTAGCACATATTCTTTTAACATATAACCTTGATTTAACATGTTTTGTACGTTAAACTTCTTTCTTAAATTTGTTCTATTTTTTGCATACGCATAAAAACAACTCACATGTACCTTTTAACCTTTTTTTGTTTAATTTACTTTCAAATTTAACTATCAGAAGTACATGAATTCTAACATTTCTTGAGAAATCGAAATCGCGTGACGATGTTCCATTTTATTATTCAAGCAATGTTTTCTTATCTGTAACTAATACTGAAGAACTCGTGCAAAGCTCAATCGAGCAATAATTGAATATTGATTGGATTGACATTGGATTGCAATTTATTAATATTGTTTTTTTAAACTGGATGTGTTTTGATTTAAAAAAAAACTATTTCATTTTCGTTGTACTTGTTTTTTTTATTGTTCTTCGATTTTAATTTAAATTACCTTACCGGTTTTGCCATATACATATTTATACACATACATATTTCAGCTGCTACTGTTTGTTACTCTACGTTTTGTTCGCTGTGCTGATTGTGGAATTTTACACTTTTGGTTTATATGCTGCTTTTCTCTATTTATAGTTTTTTTGTGAAATCACTTCTGCCGACCTACTGCTGCCCTACTTTGGGACAAGCTTTTTGTATTTTGTTTAATGTTATTTTATACTACTTATACTTTTATACTGCTTACTTTTTCAACTGCCTTTCGGACACGGGATGCATTGAGCTTTTTTCGTCTACTTTAAATACTTTTCTGTTCTTATTGCTTTTTTATCCACACAGATACTGCCGTTTGAACAGCTTACGATCGGTGGAAACGTGGAGCCACCGCCTCTGCCACCCCATCATCACCATCCATCGGCAACGTTGGCAACCCAACAGGCTTCCCTTGCTACCGCAGCCGCACTTCAAGTTCAACAGCAACAACAAATCTACCAGCAAAAGCAGCTTTTGTTGAAACAACAGCAACAACAGCAGCTACCGTCAGTATCGTCGCCACTGCCGCAACATGTTGGACAAGCTTCTAGTTCTGCCAGTATTGTAGATGTTGGAGGCGTTGGAGCGATGGCAGCGGGCTTTGCGGGGCCCCCGGTGAATCGTCGCGCGGGTCCAGCAGTCCGCACCCTCCAGTACCGGGACAGTGCGTACGAAAGCCGCCGACAGTCACAAGCACAATCCGGCGCAGTTATGTCCATGGACAGTTTCCAACTGCTGAGCGTACTCGGTCGCGGCCACTTTGGCAAGGTAATACTGGCGCAGTACAAAAATACGGGTGAATATTTCGCCATCAAGGCGCTGAAGAAGGGTGATATAATTGCGCGCGACGAGGTAGAATCGTTGTTGAGCGAGAAACGCATTTTCGAAGTCGCAAACACAATGCGTCATCCATTCCTGGTGAACCTGTTCTCTTGCTTCCAGACAGATGTAAGTACGCGGTAGCGGCAATGCATCCGCTTCTGAAAGCAAGTAGAATGACATTTCCTTCTTTTTCTTCTGCAGCAACACGTCTGCTTCGTGATGGAATATGCGGCCGGCGGTGATCTGATGATGCACATCCACACGGACGTATTCTCGGAACCGCGAGCCGTCTTCTATGCGGCCTGTGTTGTGCTCGGTTTGCAATATCTGCACGAAAGTAAAATTATATACCGTGATCTCAAGCTTGACAATCTTCTGCTGGATACGGAAGGTGCGTGTTGAGAGCATATTAATCTATTTACAGTACCGGTAACACATATGTTTGTTTCGTAGGTTATGTGAAGATCGCAGATTTTGGCCTGTGTAAAGAGGGTATGGGATTCGGAGATCGTACGGGTACGTTTTGCGGGACGCCAGAATTCCTGGCACCGGAAGTGCTCACCGAAACTTCTTATACCCGTGCTGTCGATTGGTGGGGCTTGGGTGTGCTGATCTTCGAAATGCTCGTAGGAGAGGTAAGATAATCTAAAACCAAGGAATATAGAAGTGCTGCTGTAATTCATTGTTGATCAATGTGGTTTCTTGTAGTCACCATTTCCGGGCGATGATGAGGAGGAAGTGTTCGATTCGATCGTAAACGATGAAGTTCGCTATCCACGGTTCTTGTCGCTGGAAGCAATCGCGATCATGAGAAGGGTATGTAACACATTTGGGATTGAATTGTACTAAAAATCTAATTGCTTATGGATGTTTTCTTCTATTGCTATAGTTGCTGCGCAAGAATCCAGAACGCCGACTCGGTTCATCAGAGCGTGATGCCGAAGATGTTAAACGTCAAGCCTTCTTCCGTAACATCGTCTGGGACGACCTATTGCTCAGAAAGGTGAAACCGCCGTTTGTGCCAACGGTTGTAAGTACTCTATACAAACCAAACTTCCACAGCGCGTCCAAAGTAAATGATATTTATCACCACCCCTTTACTACCATTCAGCGCTCACCGGAAGATGTTTCCAACTTTGATGAGGAGTTTACGTCCGAAAAGCCAGCTCTAACGCCGCCGAAAGATCCCCGTGCTCTTACTGACACCGAACAAACCTACTTCAAGGACTTCACATATATGGCCGATTGGTGTTGAAAGCCGGGTAAGCTAACTAAGAGCCTTTCAAGCTGGCGAAATAGAGGCAAAACCCTTCGGCTTTTGGCAATTGTATCGTTTGTTAATAGTTTATGCATTAGATGGAAAACGCAAACAGATACGATTAAAATGTATCGGCTCAAAGTGTATCTGTTTCTACGAGATTAGATGTACAACGTGGAATAAGTTCTCGCACAGGTATTAACATTTGTTGTGCAAAGGCAAGCCACACGGGACAGAGTAGATCGCAGGGCTGTTTGTGATTCTAAGACAGGAAAGGATAAAAATATCCGTGAATTATTGCGTTTGTATGTGTGCCTTTAATCCGTAAAAAGAGAGTCACAAATTGCTGTTTTATGCTGTTAGTGCTAGATAGTTAGGGAAGAAACTAAATTAACAATTGCAAGCAAGTTTAATTGTGAAAGAAAAGTAGTAAGTGCAGAAGAAAGTTTAATTGTGAAAGAAAAGTAGTAATGGCACGACAGACAGACACATCAACGGGATACCTCGTTCGGTAAGATGAAGTCAAACTTGGTATAGCAGTGGTCAGCAAAAGAGTTCGCTAAGCAAAAAGGATGCGTTGTTTTGTTTACTAATACAGACACACACTGACTTATTTTACAGCGCGTATTGAATAAACTATTCCACTCGGATGTTTTTGTTTCCATGTTGTGCGTTATCCTTAGTTTAACATTTTTTATCGTGATCGCACAGCATTCAGTTCGAATGGCATTCATGTAACTTTCGAGGTAGAGAGAACAAAGTGAGAGAATACGTTAATAATGAGCAAGGAATTCTCCCGAGCGAAGTTAGAAAGAACAACATACCAATAGACTGAAAAATGACTCGTAAACACATATATGTGAGTAACAAAATATTTTATGAAGCAATAGCAAAACAAATCCCGTGTAAGAATAGAAACAGATTCGCAAAGAGAAGAGAATGCGCCAACAGATAATTCGCAAGATGTTGCAAAATTGTTGCTAATGAACGAAGATAGATAGACGAATTAAAGTTATAGTAAAGTCGTGCGTAAGTAGACCTATATAAGTAACAAATAATGTTACGTGTTTCTGTTTCCGTTACTACAAAGCAAAGTGTAAAATCATCCCTCGTTTCTCGGCGGGTTCAACACAAAATAAAATTACCCACAGCTTAACATGATGTACGTTATGTTTCACACACAGATACACAATAGAAGTAATAGAGTATTGAATCTATTGTGGCTATGTCTGTGTGGGTGTTATTTTTTTATTCACAACTAGTTTAAAATCTTTCAAAAGACACTCTTGCGGGCGACACGGGATTCTTACCCAGTAAAAAACTCCTTGGAACCTTATACACCTCCCACGGAATCACCTAGCGGTATTATTTCATGGAAGGAGCAGTGCTGTGACACTCAGTCTGTCTTTGGATACGCGCTATCAACATTTACACGCTCACACACCCACACACTCAAGCGCTACCTGACAGTTGATCATATCGTCACTGCTGTTGGAGTTTTGACAGGATCATCCATGGCATCGCCGTGAGAACATCGTGGAAGAAGTTCACCCCACCATGCTTCCTTGCTAGCCACGGCCCCACATCAGGGATCAGTGAATAGGTTCATCGCCCTTTCGTTGAGCTGCTCCATACATCCTGCATCTTCCTCATCGACAGCGTCTGCACTGTTCTGCTTGCACCGTCCCCAGGTTTCCCCGTACGAGTATTGCGAAAGTTATTGATGTCTTCCTCGAGGGTGATTTAGGGGGCACGGAAGAGCAGAAGCGTGTATTAATAGTAGTAAGTGAAGAGAACGAACACAAGCGCACGTAACGATAAAGAATGAGAAGAAGTGCCTTCCCCCCACCACCACCAATCTCCTCACTAGAATACCAAACAAATCATTGGAACCGTACCCCTCATTACAAACGTACTCCCCCTATCAATAGCGCTAGATGCAATGACCCCCCCCCCCCCCTCCCCCAACCCTCCCCACACTTTCCATTTTATTGGCTAGGGGCCCACACTGAACCGATCCGAAATATTTCATGGGTTCTCACAACCGCTTTCCCCGTAATTGCTTTTCATCGGGTCACCTAGTGTTTCCTATAGAACGGTGGAAAGAAATTACGATGATAACGGAGCCCCTGGGAATTTTTGGACGTCGTCTATCTGTGCCAACTGACGACGGCTGTGGCGAGCGAAAACGATTGTGCGCTACCTGGAATTGTTTTCATCGCGTCCTCTCCAACATCTTCTTTTTCGTTAGTTGTGCATCAAGCTCGAGCCGTGAAGGTGCGGAAGCTTAAACACGTTCCCATCTCATACGATCCTACGTAGGTGTCGTTGGTTTTTTGTGCTTAATTTTATGTGTTTAATTTTATATATGTGCGAGAACGAAGCGCGAAAGTTTGCAAATGTTGTTCATTTGCTTTATGCAGTGCGATTTTCCAACGAATGTTGTTTGTAAAAGTGGAAAAGTGTCTGTGCCTGCCTTTTGCGTGCAATAAGTGCGTGGTGTTTGTATTTTCCCTACATTCCCTGGTTGCTTCGGCGAGCACATTAATAATGGAGGTATTGAAAAAACCCTCAGTGCATGTCGTGGAATGTGCGAAAATGGTTTTTTGGTATCAGTGAGGTGAATCTTCTAGTTATGGATCAAACTCCCCACAATCAACCTTGTTTTGAATACAGATTTGTGCATTCATTCTGGTGCTTTTTTTTCGAGTGCGTGTTGTTTTTTTTGTACTCTAAGCATGCAGCGCATTCTTTGGTGTGGGCTTTAATGCAGCATGCAGAATCGAAGAAAAAAAAATCAATACATCTTGTGTTTATAACGGTGCAATATTTCGTGTAGAGTGTGTGATGTTCTAGGGATGTTACCTTTATGATCAGTGAGGTGAATCTTCTAGTTATGGATCAAACTCCCCACAATCAACCTTGTTTTGAATACAGATTTGTGCATTCATTCTGGTGCTTTTTTTTCGAGTGCGTGTTGTTTTTTTTGTACTCTAAGCATGCAGCGCATTCTTTGGTATGGGCTTTAATGCAGCATGCAGAATCGAAGAAAAAAAAATCAATGCATCTTGTGTTTATAACGGTGCAATATTTCGTGTAGAGTGTGTGATGTTCTAGGGATGTTACCTTTATGATCAGTGAGGTGAATCTTCTAGTTATGGATCAAACTCCCCACAATCAACCTTGTTTTGAATACTGATTTGTGCATTCATTCTGGTGCTTTTTTTCGAGTGCGTGTTGTTTTTTTTTATACTCTAAGCATGCAGCGCATTCTTTGGTGTGGGCTTTAATGCAGCATGCAGAATCGAAGAAAAAAAAATCAATGCATCTTGTGTTTATAACGGTGCAATATTTCGTGTAGAGTGTGTGATGTTCTAGGGATGTTACCTTTATGATCAGTGAGGTGAATCTTCTAGTTATGGATCAAACTCCCCACAATCAACCTTGTTTTGAATACTGATTTGTGCATTCATTCTGGTGCTTTTTTTCGAGTGCGTGTTGTTTTTTTTTATACTCTAAGCATGCAGCGCATTCTTTGGTGTGGGCTTTAATGCAGCATGCAGAATCGAAGAAAAAAAAAATCAATGCATCTTGTGTTTATAACGGTGCAATATTTCGTGTAGAGTGTGTGATGTTCTAGGGATGTTACCTTTATTATTTCACGATCGAGAATGATCTCGTGCAGATGCTGGAGCACCTTTTACAGTACAAGGTATGGTGGTGTTAGTGACTTCAATATATCTTATTAAGATTGGTATGCGTGCTTGTGTTACAATACATTATACTTCTCCCAGTTTTAAATGAGATTTTAGATAACCTAACAAAACAATATGTATTGCATTAACAAGCAACTAAATAACCAGTTAGTTTTTTCTGTCCCTATCGCGTATTCTTTTAGATATTCTTAGTTTAGGAGATGTAGATTTACTTCGTCTTCTTTTCGAACTAACCGTTTGTTTGTCTGTCACGTTTACAGTTGTTTTATCTTTCCCTACTGGCGTACTGACCGTGGGTACTGACGGATGGAATTCATCCGATAGATCAGATGTCCGAATCTGATTCGTATGAATCATTCTAACATTACCGTGCACATTTATTAAACATCGATTGGAACTTATTTTTTTCTAATACTAACGCAGGAATCCATTTAACATATTCATCGTGATGATTCCGTGATGACAAAACTGTATCTCCTTTCTCATAAGACACGAAACATACTTGTTCAGATACTGGAGAAGATTTTGTTGGTTTGTCTACGTATTTTTCATCGTTCTGGATGGATAGTTTAACGGGATTGCTCGTGTTTAATAGTGTTCGTGGTACGTAACAAAAGATTAAAGACGATGGTGTTTTACTTGTAGAAGTAGATGGAGTGTTACGATAATTAAATAAAATTCGATTTAACTTGCGCTGTAATGGTATTGGTCTCAATCGTTCATCAAACAAATTCTTCTTCAACATTTTTTTGATCGTCCGAACTCCCCTCTCCGCTAATCCATTCGACTGCGGATGATATGGCGGTGATTTCAACACTTTGATATTATTTGCCTTGCATCCTTCGATAAACCCCGACGAATTGAACGGTGGACCGTTATCCGAACAAACTTCCGTAGGTAGACCAAAGTAAGAATAAATGTCTTCTAGCTTTTCTAACACACTCTCAGTACACGTTTTTCTTAGAAGTTAGACATATATAAATTTTGAATAAGCGTCGACAATTACCATAAAAAAATATTACCTTTAAAATGAAACAAATCTAAATGAAGACGCTGAAAAGCATGACTGGCTGAAGGCCAAGTAGACGTAACTATTTCTTTCGGAATTTTTTATGTTTTTTGACAAGTAGAACAAGCTTTAACCCACTCAATTACGTCTTTATCAAATCCCTTCCACCAAAAATAAGATCTATCGATCAGCTTCATTCTTATGACACCGTCATGGTTTTCATGCAATTTTTCTAACATCTGACGCGGTAGTGATTTTGGCACTACTACATGGTCGTCAAAGTAAAGACAATTATTTGTGTGATGGTGGTTGAGTAGTGACGCATTCTTGCCGTCAATACTCAACATGAGGCACCGCCTGCCGTTGCATTGTTGATGATAGTGTTGCATCCAGTTGGCCGGAAGAAGTTTACCTTAGAATTGAAGTATGAATGTTATTATTTACACACATTATTCACCATCCGGTGGGTCACCGATTCAGTCCGATGGGAGGCAACAAAAACCATTCGACTGAGACATTCCACGTAGTAGCGTTCGTGGCGGATGCGTCCGTTACGCTGAGCCTAGCACAGAAGGATTTTTTTTTTATTCAATTCAGCTTTAAGCTCTTAAAAGTGAGTTTTCGTTGGTCGAGTGTCTCTCTTCTTTGTTTCGATAGTCAAGTGTCTCTCTACTTTGTTTCTAGTGTTACCAATTCTAGGATTCTAATACGTTAAACATTTCGCAAACCTTCCCGGCTTCCTTCAGCAACATTTCCTGCGTGGTTTCCGTTTACCAGTATGATATTATTTCAACTAAATAGCTCATATGGCCTAAACCAACGCGATAAAGCTTTGGTACATGGCATTGTTAATCGTTAGAGGTCGTCTTTATAACAATAGAAGTACTTCTTTAGCACACTGCCTTTCTTAGATGTTAGCAACAAGCAGATTTTATTCGATGCATTTCATCGAAACAGTATACTTCTTGGCGTCATGTTGCTTGCTGCTACGAGACACGTTGAAATGTTGCAAATGATCAATCCGCGTTACATCGCTCTTAAAAATATGCCTTCCAGTCACCGATTTCACCACCTAAATTGGTATGCTCAAAAACTACTCTTTTTATATACATAGTTTTTGTTGTTGTTGTTGCTGCTGCTGCTGGTGCAACGGGTGTGTGTGAAAAGTGCTTCGTAGGACTATGGACTGACCCGATTGCGGCGGTACGTCGCTCGGACGGGTGAAATGCGCGTGTGCGTGAGTATGAAAGAAAGGACAATGGACTGCGTTAATCGCGACGGTGCTGCGCTCGGTGCTTCGCTCGGTTGCAAAGGTCAGAAAAGTATGGCTTTCATATGTGTGCGTTAAAGAACAACGTGTAGTGAAATGGCTGGGAATCTGTGCTAAGCGAACCGCAGTTGCGCATCGTGGGCGCACGGTCGACACTTCAATTTGCGGCCATCAGCGGTTCATCGTCAAAGCAGCGACAGCAGTGCGTGAAGCGGCTCTGGTCGTACCAATGAAGGTAAGTTTATTGCATGATTCATTTCTACGCATGGTTTGGGGATTCGTTGTTTTTCGTTGGTCGATGGTAAAGCGAACTGCGTTGAGCCCGATGCATCGCCCTACGAAGAAACGCGTGGCGTGCTGAAAGTGTTCCTGGAGAATGTTATCCGAGATGCGGTCACCTATACCGAACAGGCCAAGCGAAAACCGTCACCGCGATGGATGTAGTGTACGCGCTGAAGCGTCAGGGTCGCACCCTGTATGGTTTCGGAGGTTAAACTCGCCAGCCAACGCACATTTTGCACTCGTCTCAACAAAACGGTCCTTATCAGGACCACACATTTGCGTCAAAATTCTTTGCATCAAAATTCTCTTATCAATGATTCCAATGATTCGATTCATTCCATAGTACCAGTCTTTTTGAAGACTAACATTACATATTTCACATATTTGGGCGTCTAGCTTAACTTACTGCATCCGAAAAATAGCAGATAACGTTACTTAAATGCAGGAATAAATTTTAGCATAAAATATGGACATAAAATGGATTAAATATGCCCTCGAGCCCTCGTGAGAAAGCTGATGCCCTCTTGCCACCGAACGAGACGGAGCATGGGATGAAATTCGTACTAATTTCGGACATTGATAGGAGGACGCAAAGCAGCGCCAAAAATGTGTTGAAATTTTTACACCTACCTTTTTGCCTACTTGCTACACATAATTCCACCAACACTTTTTTCAAAAGGTGAGGGGGTTAAAGAACAACGTGTAGTGAAATGGTTGGGAATCTGTGCTAAGTGAACCGCAATTGCGCATCGTGGGCGCACGGTCGACACTTCTATCTGCGGCCATCAGCGGTTCATCGTCGAAGCAGCGACAGCAGTGCGTGAAGCGGCTCTGGTCGTACCAATGAAGGTAAGTTTATTGTATGAATAATTTCTACGCATGGTTTGGAGATTCGTTGTTTTTCGTTGGTCGATTGTGAAGCGAACTGCGTTGAGCCCGATGCATCGCCCTACGAAGAAACGCGTGGCGTGCTGAAAGTGTTCCTGGAGAATGTTATCCGAGATGCGGTCACCTATACCGAACAGGCCAAGCGAAAACCGTCACCGCGATGGATGTAGTGTACGCGCTGAAGCGTCAGGGTCGCACCCTGTATGGTTTCGGAGGTTAAACTCGCCAGCCAACGCACATTTTGCACTCGTCTCAACAAAACGGTCCTTATCAGGACCACACATTTGCGTCAAAATTCTTTGCATCAAAATTCTCTTATCAATGATTCCAATGATTCGATTCATTCCATAGTACCAGTCTTTTTGAAGACTAACATTACATATTTCACATATTTGGGCGTCTAGCTTAACTTACTGCATCCGAAAAATAGCAGGTAACGTTACTTAACTGCACGAATAAATTTTGGCGTAAAATATTGAAATAAAATGGATTAAATATGCCCTCGAGCCCTCGTAAGAAAGCTGATGCCCTCATGCCACCGAACGAGACGGAGCATGGGATGAAATTCGTACTAATTTCGGACATTGATAGGAGGACGCAAAGCAACGCCAAAAATGTGTTGAAATTTTTGCACCTACCTTTTTGCCTACTTGCTACATATAATTCCACCAACACTTTTTCAAAAGGGGGTGTTCGCCTCTTACTGCCCTAGTACGTGCATAATGCCACCAAACTTTTTGCCACGCGTATTCAAATCGAACGTCGTGTTATTCTTTTCTTTCTCACACGTAGTACTATGCGCGTTTTTTTATCCACCTCGAGCCAGAAATTATCAGGAAATGCAATGGATAACGGGATCGGTACCGTTATTTGGGAAAAATCACCAAAAAAGAGTATGGCTTCGTGCCAACGAGCGCGAGCGAGACGGAGCATGAGAGAAATTCGCAGCAACGTCGGTCACTGACAGCACACACAAAGGAGCACACGCTTCGTCCGTGTGTCGCCGGCTCGTTTTAGGCAGCGTCAAAAATGTGATGAAATATTTGCACCTACGTTTTTCAATAACTTGCAAAATATGTTCCTTTTTTAAGGGCTCACAGGAAATGCCCAGCTTTGGGACAACCGGTGAATTTGCATCATGCGATTGTATGCGTAGCGAGGAAGAACAGAGATGGCAACGCTCGCTCGGTTAGTAGCAGTAGTAGTAGTTCGGATAGAAAATACTCTCGCCACATTTGTTTGGATACAATATTAGATTAGAAGCCGAATGTCCCGCGCTCGGCACAGTCTTCGTCGAACAGCCTGATGGAACGGTTAGTCCGCGCGTCAAGGTAGTGCGAATTTAGTAGTGTATGTAAAAGTGGTGTGATACACGTGGTGTTGAGCAAGGGGGGGTCATTTGCAAAATAGCGCCGGCTTATTTCGTCGTTCTTCCAGAAGCAGCATGAGCTCATGTCGAGCAAAAGTGTGCGACGCGACAGTTAGCCTGCGCGCAGGGCGGGCAGTGAAATCCTCCGCGGATTCGCATTAAAAAAATACTTCTCTTTTAAACAGTTGTGCTTCCTGCTAGTGAAAAACGTGTGCGTGTGTGTGAAAGACATAACAATGGACTGCGTTAATCGCTACGGTGCTTCGAGAAACCCCGACGGTTAATCCGCGCGTCAAGGTAGTGCGAATTTAGTAGTGTGTGTAAAAGTGGTGTGATACACGTGGTGTTGAGCAAGGGGGGGTCATTTGCAAAATAGCGCCGGCTTATTTCGTCGTTCTTCCAGAAGCAGCATGAGCTCATGTCGAGCAAAAGTGTGCGACGCGACAGTTAGCCTGCGCGCAGGGTTATTCGGCGGGCAGTGAAATCCTTCCCGGATTCGCATTAAAAAAATACTTTTCTTTTAAACAGCTGTGCTTCCTGCTAGTGAAAAACGTGTGCGTGTGTGTGAAAGACATAACAATGGACTGCGTTAATCGCTACGGTGCTTCGAGAAACCCCGACGGTTAATCCGCGCGTCAAGGTAGTGCGAATTTAGTAGTGTGTGTAAAAGTGGTGTGATACACGTGGTGTTGAGCAAGGGGGGGTCATTTGCAAAATAGCGCCGGCTTATTTCGTCGTTCTTCCAGAAGCAGCATGAGCTCATGTCGAGCAAAAGTGTGCGACGCGACAGTTAGCCTGCGCGCAGGGTTATTCGGCGGGCAGTGAAATCCTTCCCGGATTCGCATTAAAAAAATA
Organism: Anopheles marshallii; assembly: GCF_943734725.1. Lineage (NCBI taxonomy): Eukaryota > Metazoa > Arthropoda > Insecta > Diptera > Culicidae > Anopheles > Anopheles marshallii. The sequence continues at coordinate 84,403,820 of NC_071327.1, forward strand.
CTTTTCTTTTAAACAGCTGTGCTTCCTGCTAGTGAAAAACGTGTGCGTGTGTGTGAAAGACATAACAATGGACTGCGTTAATCGCTACGGTGCTTCGAGAAACCCCGACGGTTAATCCGCGCGTCAAGGTAGTGCGAATTTAGTAGTGTGTGTAAAAGTGGTGTGATACACGTGGTGTTGAGCAAGGGGGGGGTCATTTGCAAAATAGCGCCGGCTTATTTCGTCGTTCTTCCAGAAGCAGCATGAGCTCATGTCGAGCAAAAGTGTGCGACGCGACAGTTAGCCTGCGCGCAGGGTTATTCGGCGGGCAGTGAAATCCTTCCCGGATTCGCATTAAAAAAATACTTTTCTTTTAAACAGCTGTGCTTCCTGCTAGTGAAAAACGTGTGCGTGTGTGTAAAAGACATAACAATGGACTGCGTTAATCGCTACGGTGCTTCGAGAAACCCCGACGGTTAATCCGCGCGTCAAGGTAGTGCGAATTTAGTAGTGTGTGTAAAAGTGGTGTGATACACGTGGTGTTGAGCAAGGGGGGGTCATTTGCAAAATAGCGCCGGCTTATTTCGTCGTTCTTCCAGAAGCAGCATGAGCTCATGTCGAGCAAAAGTGTGCGACGCGACAGTTAGCCTGCGCGCAGGGTTATTCGGCGGGCAGTGAAATCCTTCCCGGATTCGCATTAAAAAAAATACTTTTCTTTTAAACAGCTGTGCTTCCTGCTAGTGAAAAACGTGTGCGTGTGTGTGAAAGACATAACAATGGACTGCGTTAATCGCTACGGTGCTTCGAGAAACCCCGACGAATTGAACGGTGGACCGTTATCCGAACAAACTTCCGTAGGTAGACCAAAATAAGAATACATTTCTTCTAGCTTTTCTAATACACTCTCAGTACACGTTTTTCTTAGAAGTTTGACATCTATAAATTTTGAATAAGCATCGACAAGTATCAAAAAAGTATTACCTTCAAAATGAAACAAATCTAAATGAAGAAGCTGAAAAGCATGACTGGCTGAAGCGGTTTCACCACCTAAATTGTTATGATCAGTAGTAAGCTGCAATTAAAATGATTTTTCTTAATTTTTTTTTGTAGAATGGAATCAGATGACGAACTGGAGCCACAAACCTCTAGGGATGTCACCTTTATTATTTCACGATCGAGAATGATCTCGTGCAGATGCTGGAGCTGTCACCTTTATTATTTCACGATCGAGAATGATCTCGTGCAGATGCTGGAGCACCTTTTACAGTACAAGGTATGGTGGTGTTAGTGACTTCAATATATCTTATTAAGATTGGTATGCGTGCTTGTGTTACAATACATTATACTTCTCCCAGTTTTAAATGAGATTTTAGATAACCTAACAAAACAATATGTATTGCATTAACAAGCAACTAAATAACCAGTTAGTTTTTTCTGTCCCTGACGCGTATTCTTTTAGATATTCCTAGTTTAGGAGATGTAGATTCACTTCGTCTTCTTTTCGAACTAACCGTTTGTTTGTCTGTCACGTTTACAGTTGTTTTATTTTTCCCTACTGGCGTACTGACCGTGGGTACTGACGGATGGAATTCTTCCGATAGATCAGATGTCCGAATCTGATTCGTATGAATCATTCTAACATTACCGTGCACATTTATTAAACATCGATTGGAACTTATTTTTTTCTAATACTAACGCAGGAATCCATTTAACATATTCATCGTGATGATTCCGTGATGACAAAACTTTATCTCCTTTCTCATAAGACACGAAACATACTTGTTCAGATACTGGAGAAGATTTTGTTGGTTTGTCTACGTATGTTTTATCGTTCTGGATAGATAGTTTAACGGGATTGCTCGTGTTTAATTGTGTTCGTGGTACGTAACAAAAGATTAAAGACGATGGTGTTTTACTTGTAGAAGTAGATGGAGTGTTACGATAATTAAATAAAATTCGATTTAACTTGCGCTGTAATGGTATTGGTCTCAATCGTTCATCAAACAAATTCTTCTTCAACATTTTTTTGATCGTCCGAACTCCCCTCTCCGCTAATCCATTCGACTGCGGATGATATGGCGGTGATTTCAACACTTTGATATTATTTGCCTTGCATCCTTCGATAAACCCCGACGAATTGAACGGTGGACCGTTATCCGAACAAACTTCTGTAGGTAGACCAAAATAATTATAAATTTCTTATCCCGACGAATTGAACGGTGGACCGTAATCCGAACAAACTTCCGTAGGTAGACCAAAATAATTATAAATTTCTTCTAACTTTTCTAACACACTCTCAGTACACGTTTTTTCAGGAGACATCTTTCTTGATATCTATAAATTTGGAATAAGCGTCAACAATTATCAAAAAAGTATAATCTGCAAAATGAAACAAATCTAAATGAAGACGCTGAAAAGCATGACTGGCTGAAGGCCAAGTCGACGTAACTATTCCTTTCGGAATTGTTTGTGGTTTTGACAAGTAAAACACGCCTAAACCCACTCTATTACGTCTTTATCAAATCTCTTCCACCAACAATAAGATCTACCGATCAGCTTCATTCTTATGACACCGTCATGATTTTCATGCTATTTTTCTAACATCTGACGCTGTCGTGATTTTGGCACTACTCCACGGTCGTCAAAGTAAAGACAATTATTTGTGTGATGGTGGTTGGGTAGTGACGCATTCACCCTCCACCCTCTTTTAGCCACCCACCCATTACCTACCAGCCACCCTTCCTCCTACCTACCACCCACTACCCCCTATCAGCCACCCATTACCTACCATCCACCCTACCTCCTACCTACCACCCACTACCCCCTATCAGCCACCCTACCTACCAGTCACCCATTATTTACCACCTACCCAACACCACCTACCTCCTACCCACCACCCACTATCAGCCACCCACCCACAACCTACCAATCACCCATTACTTATCACCCACCCAACACCACATACCACCCATCCACAACCTACCAGTCACCCATTACTTATCACCCACCCAACACCACCTACCACCCACCACCCCCTATCAGCCACCCACCCACAACCTACCAGTCACCCATTACTTATCACCCACCCAACACCACCTACCACCCACCACCCCCTATCAGCCGCCCACCAACAACCTACCAATCACCCATTACTTATCACCCACCCAACACCACCTACCAGTCACCCATTACTTATCACCCACCCAACACCACCTACCACCCACCACCCCCTATCATCCGCCCACCCACAACCTACCAGTCACCCATTACTTACCACCCACCCTACCTCCTACCTACCACCCACCACCCCCTATCAGCCACCCACCCACAACCTACCAGTCACCCATTACTTACCACCCACCTTACCTCCTACCACCCACCACCCCCTATCAGCCACCCACCCACGACCTACCAGTCACCCATTACCTACCACCCACCCTACCTCCTACCTACCACCCACCACCCCGTGTCAGCCACCCACCCACAACCTACCAGTCACCCATTACCTACCACCCACCCACAACCTACCAGTCACCCATTACTTATCACCCACCCAACACCACCTACCACCCACCACCCCCTATCAGCCGCCCACCCACAACCTACCAATCACCCATTACTTACCACCCACCCTACCTCCTACCTACCGCCCACTTCCTACCAACACTACCAACTAACCACTACCCGCCCACCCATTATCTACCACCCAGCACCTCCTACCACCCGCCCATTAACTAACACCTACCACCTCCTACCACCCACTTCCCATTACCTACCACCCACCCAACACCTACACTACCAACTAACCACCACCCGCCCACCCTTTACCTACCACCCAACACCTCCTACCACCCGCCCACCCTTTACCTACCACCCAACACCTCCTACCACCCGCCCACCCATTACCTACCACCCAGCACCCCCTACCACTCGCCCACCCATTACCTACCACCCAGCACCACCTACCACCCTCCCAACACCTCCACCCACCCACTTCCTACCTACACTACCACCTAACCGCTACCCGCCCACCCATTACCTACCACCCAGCACCTCCTACCACCCGCCCATTACCTAACACCTACCACCTCCTACCGCCCACTTCCTACCTACACTACCACCCACCCACTACCTACCACCCAGCACCTCCTACCACCCACCCACCCACTACCTACCACCTCCTACCGCCCATTTCCTACCTACACTACCACCAACCCACCCACTACCTACCACCCAGCACCTCCTACCACCCACTACCTACCACCCAGCACCTCCTACCACTCACCCATCACCTCCTACCGCCCACTTCCTACCTACACTACCACCAACCCACCCACTACCTACCACCCAGCACCTCCTACCACCCACCCATCACCACCTACCACCCACCCATCACCTCCTACCGCCCACTTCCTACCTACACCCATCCACCCTACCACCCACCCACCCACTACCTACCACCTCCTACCGCCCACCTCCTACCACCCACCCATCACCACCTACCACCCACCCATCACCTCCTACCGCCCACTTCCTACCTACAACCACCCACCCACCCACTACCTACCACCTCCTACCGCCCACTACCTACCACCCAGCACCTCCTACCACCCACCCATCACCCCCTACCGCCCACTTCCTACCTACAACCACCCACCCACCCACTACCTACCACCTCCTACCGCCCACTACCTACCACCCAGCACCTCCTACCACCCACCCATCACCTCCTACCGCCCACTTCCTACCTACACCACCACCCGCCCACCCATACCACCTACCGCCCACTTCCTACCTACACCACCACCCACCCACCAACCCCACGCCCATTTCCTACCTACACCACCGCCCGCCCAACAAAACCCACCCACCAACCCCACGCCCACTTCCTACCTACACCCGCCTACCGCCCACTTCCTACCTACACCACCACCAAAACCACCCACCCACCCACTTCATACCACCCACCCAACACCTCCTCCCATCCTCCAACTACCACCTACCTGCCATCCACCACCTCTCACTAGCTAGCTCACACTGATCCCACAGCAGTTCGCGTTTTGCTTAAGTACATTTTGAGATCCCCACGGGAAAATTGAGCCAATTTTAACCCGAGGGGATCAAAAAATGTACTTAAGCTCAACGTGTGCTTAGGTAGATTTTGAGATCCCCACGGGAAAATTAAGCCAATTTTTACCCGAGGGGATCAAAAAATGTACTTAAGCTCAACTTGTGCTTAGGTAGATTTTGAGATCCCCACGGGAAAATTAAGCCAATTTTTACCCGAGGGGATCAAAAAATGTACTTAAGCTCAACCGATTTTTACCCGAGGGGATCACAAAATGTAGTTAAGCTAAACCGATGTGATGTGGGATCAGTGTGAGCTAGCTAGTGCGAGGTGTTGGATGGGCGGTGGATGACATGCAGCTGGTAGTGAGTGATAGGTAGGAAATGGGTGGCTGTTAGGAGTGGGTAGCAGGTAAGAGCTGTTGGGTGGGTGGTTGGCAATGGGTGAGTGGTAGGTAGAAAGCAGGTGGGTGGGTGGCTGGTAGGTTGTGGGTGAGTGGTAGGTAGAAAGCAGGTGGTGGGCGGTAGGAGGTGGTAGGTAATGGGCGGGTGGTAGGTGGTGGGTGGTTTTTAGGTGATAGAGTAGGTAGGCTGGTAAGAGGTGTTGGGTGGGTGGCTGGTAGGTTGTGGGTTAGTGATAGGTAGAAAGCAGGTGGGTGGGTGGCTGGTAAATTATGGGTGGGTGGGTGGCTGGTAGGTAGAAAGCAGGTGGTGGGCGGTAGGAGGTGGTTGGTGGTAGGTAATGGGCGGGTGGTAGGTAATGCGTGGGCGGGTGGTGGCTAGGTAATAGTGTAGGTAAGAAGTGGTCGGTAGGAAGTGGGCGGTACTAAGTGGTGGTAGTAGGTATAAGGTAGTAGGTAGTAGGTCGGTAGGAAGTGGGCGGTACTAAGTGGTAGTAGTAGGTATAGGTGCATGGGGTCGGAAGTGGTCGGTAGGAAGTGGGCGGTACTAAGTGGTGGTAGTAGGTATAGGTGCATGGGGTCGGAAGTGGTCGGTAGGAAGTGGGCGGTACTAAGTGGTGGTAGTAGGTATAGGTGCATGGGGTCGGAAGTGGTCGGTAGGAAGTGGGCGGTACTAAGTGGTGGTAGTAGGTATAGGTGCATGGGGTCGGAAGTGGTCGGTAGGAAGTGGGCGGTACTAAGTGGTGGTAGTAGGTATAGGTGCATGGGGTGTTGGGGGCCATAGGGCCTATAGGTATAGGGGTGTCCGGGTGGTCGGGGCCAAAGGGCCTATAGGTGCATGGGGTGTTGGGGGCCATAGGGCCTATAGGTATAGGGGTGTCCGGGTGGTCGGGGCCAAAGGGCCTATAGGTGCATGGGGTGTTGGGGGCCATAGGGCCTATAGGTATAGGGGTGTCCGGGTGGTCGGGGCCAAAGGGCCTATAGGTGCATGGGGTGTTGGGGGCCATAGGGCCTATAGGTATAGGGGTGTCCGGGTGGTCGGGGCCAAAGGGCCTATAGGTGCATGGGGTGTTGGGGGCCATAGGGCCTATAGGTATAGGGGTGTCCGGGTGGTCGGGGCCAAAGGGCCTATAGGTGCATGGGGTGTTGGGGGCCATAGGGCCTATAGGTATAGGGGTGTCCGGGTGGTCGGGGCCAAAGGGCCTATAGGTGCATGGGGTGTTGGGGGCCATAGGGCCTATAGGTATAGGGGTGTCCGGGTGGTCGGGGCCAAAGGGCCTATAGGTGCATGGGGTGTTGGGGGCCATAGGGCCTATAGGTATAGGGGTGTCCGGGTGGTCGGGGCCAAAGGGCCTATAGGTGCATGGGGTGTTGGGGGCCATAGGGCCTATAGGTATAGGGGTGTCCGGGTGGTCGGGGCCAAAGGGCCTATAGGTGCATGGGGTGTTGGGGGCCATAGGGCCTATAGGTATAGGGGTGTCCGGGTGGTCGGGGCCAAAGGGCCTATAGGTGCATGGGGTGTTGGGGGCCATAGGGCCTATAGGTATAGGGGTGTCCGGGTGGTCGGGGCCAAAGGGCCTATAGGTGCATGGGGTGTTGGGGGCCATAGGGCCTATAGGTATAGGGGTGTCCGGGTGGTCGGGGCCAAAGGGCCTATAGGTGCATGGGGTGTTGGGGGCCATAGGGCCTATAGGTATAGGGGTGTCCGGGTGGTCGGGGCCAAAGGGCCTATAGGTGCATGGGGTGTTGGGGGCCATAGGGCCTATAGGTATAGGGGTGTCCGGGTGGTCGGGGCCAAAGGGCCTATAGGTGCATGGGGTGTTGGGGGCCATAGGGCCTATAGGTATAGGGGTGTCCGGGTGGTCGGGGCCAAAGGGCCTATAGGTGCATGGGGTGTTGGGGGCCATAGGGCCTATAGGTATAGGGGTGTCCGGGTGGTCGGGGCCAAAGGGCCTATAGGTGCATGGGGTGTTGGGGGCCATAGGGCCTATAGGTATAGGGGTGTCCGGGTGGTCGGGGCCAAAGGGCCTATAGGTGCATGGGGTGTTGGGGGCCATAGGGCCTATAGGTATAGGGGTGTCCGGGTGGTCGGGGCCAAAGGGCCTATAGGTGCATGGGGTGTTGGGGGCCATAGGGCCTATAGGTATAGGGGTGTCCGGGTGGTCGGGGCCAAAGGGCCTATAGGTGCATGGGGTGTTGGGGGCCATAGGGCCTATAGGTATAGGGGTGTCCGGGTGGTCGGGGCCAAAGGGCCTATAGGTGCATGGGGTGTTGGGGGCCATAGGGCCTATAGGTATAGGGGTGTCCGGGTGGTCGGGGCCAAAGGGCCTATAGGTGCATGGGGTGTTGGGGGCCATAGGGCCTATAGGTATAGGGGTGTCCGGGTGGTCGGGGCCAAAGGGCCTATAGGTGCATGGGGTGTTGGGGGCCATAGGGCCTATAGGTATAGGGGTGTCCGGGTGGTCGGGGCCAAAGGGCCTATAGGTGCATGGGGTGTTGGGGGCCATAGGGCCTATAGGTATAGGGGTGTCCGGGTGGTCGGGGCCAAAGGGCCTATAGGTGCATGGGGTGTTGGGGGCCATAGGGCCTATAGGTATAGGGGTGTCCGGGTGGTCGGGGCCAAAGGGCCTATAGGTGCATGGGGTGTTGGGGGCCATAGGGCCTATAGGTATAGGGGTGTCCGGGTGGTCGGGGCCAAAGGGCCTATAGGTGCATGGGGTGTTGGGGGCCATAGGGCCTATAGGTATAGGGGTGTCCGGGTGGTCGGGGCCAAAGGGCCTATAGGTGCATGGGGTGTTGGGGGCCATAGGGCCTATAGGTATAGGGGTGTCCGGGTGGTCGGGGCCAAAGGGCCTATAGGTGCATGGGGTGTTGGGGGCCATAGGGCCTATAGGTATAGGGGTGTCCGGGTGGTCGGGGCCAAAGGGCCTATAGGTGCATGGGGTGTTGGGGGCCATAGGGCCTATAGGTATAGGGGTGTCCGGGTGGTCGGGGCCAAAGGGCCTATAGGTGCATGGGGTGTTGGGGGCCATAGGGCCTATAGGTATAGGGGTGTCCGGGTGGTCGGGGCCAAAGGGCCTATAGGTGCATGGGGTGTTGGGGGCCATAGGGCCTATAGGTATAGGGGTGTCCGGGTGGTCGGGGCCAAAGGGCCTATAGGTGCATGGGGTGTTGGGGGCCATAGGGCCTATAGGTATAGGGGTGTCCGGGTGGTCGGGGCCAAAGGGCCTATAGGTGCATGGGGTGTTGGGGGCCATAGGGCCTATAGGTATAGGGGTGTCCGGGTGGTCGGGGCCAAAGGGCCTATAGGTGCATGGGGTGTTGGGGGCCATAGGGCCTATAGGTATAGGGGTGTCCGGGTGGTCGGGGCCAAAGGGCCTATAGGTGCATGGGGTGTTGGGGGCCATAGGGCCTATAGGTATAGGGGTGTCCGGGTGGTCGGGGCCAAAGGGCCTATAGGTGCATGGGGTGTTGGGGGCCATAGGGCCTATAGGTATAGGGGTGTCCGGGTGGTCGGGGCCAAAGGGCCTATAGGTGCATGGGGTGTTGGGGGCCATAGGGCCTATAGGTATAGGGGTGTCCGGGTGGTCGGGGCCAAAGGGCCTATAGGTGCATGGGGTGTTGGGGGCCATAGGGCCTATAGGTATAGGGGTGTCCGGGTGGTCGGGGCCAAAGGGCCTATAGGTGCATGGGGTGTTGGGGGCCATAGGGCCTATAGGTATAGGGGTGTCCGGGTGGTCGGGGCCAAAGGGCCTATAGGTGCATGGGGTGTTGGGGGCCATAGGGCCTATAGGTATAGGGGTGTCCGGGTGGTCGGGGCCAAAGGGCCTATAGGTGCATGGGGTGTTGGGGGCCATAGGGCCTATAGGTATAGGGGTGTCCGGGTGGTCGGGGCCAAAGGGCCTATAGGTGCATGGGGTGTTGGGGGCCATAGGGCCTATAGGTATAGGGGTGTCCGGGTGGTCGGGGCCAAAGGGCCTATAGGTGCATGGGGTGTTGGGGGCCATAGGGCCTATAGGTATAGGGGTGTCCGGGTGGTCGGGGCCAAAGGGCCTATAGGTGCATGGGGTGTTGGGGGCCATAGGGCCTATAGGTATAGGGGTGTCCGGGTGGTCGGGGCCAAAGGGCCTATAGGTGCATGGGGTGTTGGGGGCCATAGGGCCTATAGGTATAGGGGTGTCCGGGTGGTCGGGGCCAAAGGGCCTATAGGTGCATGGGGTGTTGGGGGCCATAGGGCCTATAGGTATAGGGGTGTCCGGGTGGTCGGGGCCAAAGGGCCTATAGGTGCATGGGGTGTTGGGGGCCATAGGGCCTATAGGTATAGGGGTGTCCGGGTGGTCGGGGCCAAAGGGCCTATAGGTGCATGGGGTGTTGGGGGCCATAGGGCCTATAGGTATAGGGGTGTCCGGGTGGTCGGGGCCAAAGGGCCTATAGGTGCATGGGGTGTTGGGGGCCATAGGGCCTATAGGTATAGGGGTGTCCGGGTGGTCGGGGCCAAAGGGCCTATAGGTGCATGGGGTGTTGGGGGCCATAGGGCCTATAGGTATAGGGGTGTCCGGGTGGTCGGGGCCAAAGGGCCTATAGGTGCATGGGGTGTTGGGGGCCATAGGGCCTATAGGTATAGGGGTGTCCGGGTGGTCGGGGCCAAAGGGCCTATAGGTGCATGGGGTGTTGGGGGCCATAGGGCCTATAGGTATAGGGGTGTCCGGGTGGTCGGGGCCAAAGGGCCTATAGGTGCATGGGGTGTTGGGGGCCATAGGGCCTATAGGTATAGGGGTGTCCGGGTGGTCGGGGCCAAAGGGCCTATAGGTGCATGGGGTGTTGGGGGCCATAGGGCCTATAGGTATAGGGGTGTCCGGGTGGTCGGGGCCAAAGGGCCTATAGGTGCATGGGGTGTTGGGGGCCATAGGGCCTATAGGTATAGGGGTGTCCGGGTGGTCGGGGCCAAAGGGCCTATAGGTGCATGGGGTGTTGGGGGCCATAGGGCCTATAGGTATAGGGGTGTCCGGGTGGTCGGGGCCAAAGGGCCTATAGGTGCATGGGGTGTTGGGGGCCATAGGGCCTATAGGTATAGGGGTGTCCGGGTGGTCGGGGCCAAAGGGCCTATAGGTGCATGGGGTGTTGGGGGCCATAGGGCCTATAGGTATAGGGGTGTCCGGGTGGTCGGGGCCAAAGGGCCTATAGGTGCATGGGGTGTTGGGGGCCATAGGGCCTATAGGTATAGGGGTGTCCGGGTGGTCGGGGCCAAAGGGCCTATAGGTGCATGGGGTGTTGGGGGCCATAGGGCCTATAGGTATAGGGGTGTCCGGGTGGTCGGGGCCAAAGGGCCTATAGGTGCATGGGGTGTTGGGGGCCATAGGGCCTATAGGTATAGGGGTGTCCGGGTGGTCGGGGCCAAAGGGCCTATAGGTGCATGGGGTGTTGGGGGCCATAGGGCCTATAGGTATAGGGGTGTCCGGGTGGTCGGGGCCAAAGGGCCTATAGGTGCATGGGGTGTTGGGGGCCATAGGGCCTATAGGTATAGGGGTGTCCGGGTGGTCGGGGCCAAAGGGCCTATAGGTGCATGGGGTGTTGGGGGCCATAGGGCCTATAGGTATAGGGGTGTCCGGGTGGTCGGGGCCAAAGGGCCTATAGGTGCATGGGGTGTTGGGGGCCATAGGGCCTATAGGTATAGGGGTGTCCGGGTGGTCGGGGCCAAAGGGCCTATAGGTGCATGGGGTGTTGGGGGCCATAGGGCCTATAGGTATAGGGGTGTCCGGGTGGTCGGGGCCAAAGGGCCTATAGGTGCATGGGGTGTTGGGGGCCATAGGGCCTATAGGTATAGGGGTGTCCGGGTGGTCGGGGCCAAAGGGCCTATAGGTGCATGGGGTGTTGGGGGCCATAGGGCCTATAGGTATAGGGGTGTCCGGGTGGTCGGGGCCAAAGGGCCTATAGGTGCATGGGGTGTTGGGGGCCATAGGGCCTATAGGTATAGGGGTGTCCGGGTGGTCGGGGCCAAAGGGCCTATAGGTGCATGGGGTGTTGGGGGCCATAGGGCCTATAGGTATAGGGGTGTCCGGGTGGTCGGGGCCAAAGGGCCTATAGGTGCATGGGGTGTTGGGGGCCATAGGGCCTATAGGTATAGGGGTGTCCGGGTGGTCGGGGCCAAAGGGCCTATAGGTGCATGGGGTGTTGGGGGCCATAGGGCCTATAGGTATAGGGGTGTCCGGGTGGTCGGGGCCAAAGGGCCTATAGGTGCATGGGGTGTTGGGGGCCATAGGGCCTATAGGTATAGGGGTGTCCGGGTGGTCGGGGCCAAAGGGCCTATAGGTGCATGGGGTGTTGGGGGCCATAGGGCCTATAGGTATAGGGGTGTCCGGGTGGTCGGGGCCAAAGGGCCTATAGGTGCATGGGGTGTTGGGGGCCATAGGGCCTATAGGTATAGGGGTGTCCGGGTGGTCGGGGCCAAAGGGCCTATAGGTGCATGGGGTGTTGGGGGCCATAGGGCCTATAGGTATAGGGGTGTCCGGGTGGTCGGGGCCAAAGGGCCTATAGGTGCATGGGGTGTTGGGGGCCATAGGGCCTATAGGTATAGGGGTGTCCGGGTGGTCGGGGCCAAAGGGCCTATAGGTGCATGGGGTGTTGGGGGCCATAGGGCCTATAGGTATAGGGGTGTCCGGGTGGTCGGGGCCAAAGGGCCTATAGGTGCATGGGGTGTTGGGGGCCATAGGGCCTATAGGTATAGGGGTGTCCGGGTGGTCGGGGCCAAAGGGCCTATAGGTGCATGGGGTGTTGGGGGCCATAGGGCCTATAGGTATAGGGGTGTCCGGGTGGTCGGGGCCAAAGGGCCTATAGGTGCATGGGGTGTTGGGGGCCATAGGGCCTATAGGTATAGGGGTGTCCGGGTGGTCGGGGCCAAAGGGCCTATAGGTGCATGGGGTGTTGGGGGCCATAGGGCCTATAGGTATAGGGGTGTCCGGGGTGGTC